>NC_142797.1:5051177-5221564 GCF_049724085.1 Artemia sp. Qi Xiang Cuo | reverse complement strand
TATGAAAGACACAAGGAAACAAAAAATGCACAATAAACATTCAAACCCATCCAGTTCGTCCCCTCAAGTAAAGGTAAGGCTTGATAGAGGTAAGTCATCCATCCTTGATTGCAGCAACTGAGCCCCGTCTACCAAGAGAATTTTGCTCCGCTAACCTCTCAAATGCTTTAAAGAGCCACCCTATCTCGTCCATAATAAACTGTTTAGAATTGACCATAACTTACCATAACTTGTAGAGCTTGGGTAGAGATCCGAACAAACGACAGAAAGCTAAAAGTAAACATTTAATTTCCCAAAAAAAACATAAAACCTCACCCATTTTGTGCCAGAAAACTTGCATTATTAGAAAGGGAGGATTTCAAATTCTTGGTCAAGTTGGATAAAAAAGTATTTAAAATGGAATTATAACTATATATGATGTACTATGACATAACATATTGTTAATAAATAACTCCTCACATTTTTATATTAGAAATTCGTCGGTAGTGTACCATTTTTTCGGTTCTTTTTTAAAGTCAACATGTTCACAGTTTATGTTTGTTCTAAGTGCCTTTTCCTCAAGTCACGCCAGTGAGGAGGAGGGAAACTGAATCAACATTATTATTATTGATAATTGAAGAAAATTCCGTAAAGTGCATACATACCAGCATCACTTACAGAAGAAGAGACTGAAAATTTACAATTACAAACCTAAGAGTGTGTTCCAGGTGGAAATTGCAATTTAATTGGTATTTACTTCAAATTTAATACGAATTAACTGCCAATCTGGAACAGTTTATTAATTAATGCCTTAATATGCATTGTAATTTATTATTAAAACACGAGTAATTTTAATGAGCAATGAGTAAAATATAAAAAATATGAGTTTTGATCCCTTAATACTCATTAATTACTACTAGATTGGTCATTTGCCTCGATTTTTCCCACTTTGATGATGAATGTACAGAAGTTAATTCAGTAAATACGCTAGTTAACCGTATTCACAAAAGTTTAATACGAATTTAATTTTCGATCATTCCAGCTGTTAATTCGCTCTCACCTGGAACGAATTATTAAATTTTTATTAAATATTATTAACTTTTCGTCGGACCGGGAACACGCCCTAAAATAGTAACTCTTTTGGGTTGCTCCAAAAACGTAGAATTGTTCTCAAATATTGAAATTGAGAGATGGAACATTAAACTCAGGAAATTTTTAATTCATTTACTATTATTTTTCAGTTTTTTGTTTGCTATTAGTGTTTTCAAGTAAAGTCTTGGTTTGTTTCTAATTATATTTGGATGTTAATTGATACTAAATTATTGTACTATTATTACTACTAGAATCCAGAAACCTAGACCAAATTTTCGCAAATCATATTTTTCAAGAGCAAAAATGAAATAAAAAAAAAAAATCAAGAAAGAAGTTTTACTAAATTTCTCGTGAGAGAGTATTCTGTTATTGTGCATTTTTGAGGGCTATTTACAATCCTGCCTCAAAGGAGTCAGTCAGTGCAGTTTTATCTATAAAAAATACAAATATTTTCTTGTGCGAATCACCATTATGTAGAACCAACTGACGGAGATACTAGTGACTCAGATGAATTTTACTTACAGTTACAGGAGCAAATAGACAGGGTCCCGGGCAGAAATATGATGTTTTTATTAGGAGATTTGAACACCCAGGTCGGTAGAAATAGGGATAGATGGTATACTAGCCTAGGTAAATTTGGCGTAGGAAAAGAAAACAGTAATGGATACAGACTTTTGCAAGTGTGTAGGTATAACAATCTAGCTATAACCAATACGGTATTTGGTCGTAAAATAGCTCATAAGTTAACATGGTATTTACATGATAGCAAGATAAATAACCTTATTGATTATATTTTAGTATACCGAAGACTAACAGGATCGATACAATATACTAGGGTATATAGGAGTGCAGTTATTGACGTTAAAAGTAAAGATCGCCATCTAGTAGTGTCAAGGGTTAATCTAAAGCTGAAATTTCGGAAGGGTAATTACCTCCCGGGAAGTTATGATGTTGGTAGACTCCAGGACGAGAATTGGAGAGAAACGTTCCAGGAACAGTTGAATACTAAACTTTAGAGTTAAAAATGTGATAATGTGGAAGATGGTTGGAATAATTTTAGAAAAATAATTGGTGAAGTTCCTGAAGGTGTCTTTGGGGAGAAAGCTAGGACTGCAACTAAGAATATTAGTGAAAAAGCTTTATGTTTAATAGAAAGGAGAAAGGACTTGTACAAGAATTATCTGAGTGATAGATCATGTGAAAACAAAAGGAATAAAATAGCCGAGGATCTGGAAGATGCAACTAGACGGCATAATAGTAAGATATTGTACTGGCATGTTAATAAATTGAGAGAAGTAGTCAATCCGGACTTGGCCCAGTTAAAGATAGGAATGGGGCCACAATGAGTGATAAGGAAGAATTAAAGAGAGATGGGCGGAACATTTTGAGAATTTGAAAAGGGGGAAGTACCTAAAGATTATAGGAAAATCTTAATTAAGCCACTTTATAAGAAAGGTGATAAAAGTGAGTGTGGTCATTATCGAGGCACTAGTCTGGTCTCTGTAGGTAGCTGTAGACAAAGTTTTAAGAGAAGAGCAGTGCGGTTTTAGAAAAGGTAGAGGATGTGTCAACAAAATTTTGAGAAGTGCCTGAGTTGTCAAACAGATTATGAACAAGCGTTCGACTCTGTTGATAAGAAGAGCTTTAATAAAGATTTTATCCTTGTATGGTAAACCAGATAAATACATTAAAGTGATTAGTGCTATGTACGAGAATAACACTGCTGCGGTTAAGGCAGGAAATGAGGTTAGCAGCTGGTTTTGTATTAAATCAGGAGTTAAGCAGGGTTATGTTCTATTCCCCTTTAGATGAATTATTTTGATGGACTTTGTTTTAAGGAGCACAGGAAAGGCAATGGGAGACCACGGAATCAAATGGGGAGGAAAGTCTCCTGGACTTAGATTATGCTGATGATTTGAGCATCCTAGAGGAAAGTGTGAGCAAAATGAATGAACTTTTAGAGGTTTTGCGAGTTCAAGGTGCTAGAATTGGTTTGAAAATTAATGTTAAGAAAGACTAAGTCACTAAGGCTAGGAATAAGTGAAGATGAAAAGGTGACGTTGGGTAATGAAAAGATTGACCAGGTGGGCAGCTTCACTTACCTTGGCAGTATTATTAGTAAAGATGGTGAGAGCAGTGAAGATGTTAGAAGAAGAATAGCCAAGGCTCAGGGTATTTTTTCACATTTGAACAAAGTTTAGAAGAAAAGGAAGAAAAGCCGGCGAACTAAGATTAGAATATTGGAAACTACAGGGATGGCAGCGGTCAAGTACGGTTCTGAAGCGTGGGTGCTCCGAAAAACGGAGAAAGATTTGCTAGACGTTTTCCATAGAAATTGCTTAACGATTGTTCTGGGTACCCGGCTGACTGACCATATTTCAAACAATAGGGTGTACGAACAGTGTGGTTCAATACCGCTCTCTAGGGCTATAAGGAAAGAAAGGCTGAGGTGGCTAGGGCACGTTGTGCGGATGAAGGATGACGGATTGCTGAAGATTGTTCTTTCCGGCCAACCGTCTAGGGCTAAATGGAAAGCAGGTCGTCCTCGTCTGGGATGGGGGGACGTCATAAAGAAAGATTTAAAGAAAATGGGAACTTAGTGGGAGGGTGTAAAAAAGGAGGCTTTGAATAGATTGCGATGGAGGAGGAGCGTGCGTTTCTGTGTTGGCCTCAGGCGGCTTGGTGCTGCGGTGAGTTGTTAGTAGTAGCAGTAGTTGTTTATAAATGTTTTAAAATGAGTCTTATTTTTTTTATAGCTAAGATTAAATAAAAAAACAAGTTTTTTTTAACTGAAAGTAAGGAGCAACATTAAAACTGAAAACGAACAGAGTTTATTATGTATATTGGGGGGTTTGCCCCCTCGTCAATACCTCTCTCTTTACGCTAAAGTTCGAATTTTGTTCCAATTCTTTAAGAATGGCCCCTGACTCACAAAGGTCGTTTAATTAGAATAAATAGCTCTTTTGAAAGCACCGAAAAAACTTTAGCGTAAAGAGCGAGGTATTAACGTGAGGTAATTAAGGACGTGAGGCAATTAAGAGTGAGGTGTTAAGGGGCAACTCCTTTCATATACGTAATAATTCTTGTTCCTTTCAAGTTTTGATATTACTCCTTACTTTAACTTGAAAAAACTTTTTTTTTATTCAATTTCTAATGGTTTTTAAATAATGCTGGGAAATCCGGCACCCCTTCATGGAAAATGTCTTCCCCCATGAAAAATTCCTCCACGGAAAGATTCTCCCACGAAACCTACTCCCCACTATTTGTTCCATTGACTGAGCTAACCTGGCGCCTAAACGATTCAAACGGCTAGTGAAACGTTCACTATGGGCATTTCTGTTGCATAAGAAAAGCAACTCAAACACAAAAGACAACAAATTAATATAACACGGTAGTTTAATATTACTTTTTTTTCGCACTGTACAGACACGAAATATGAGACAAGAAATAAAAAACTTCCACCAATGCAAAGCATGAAAGCTTATATATAATGTTGATATATGGTATTTTGACATATAGAAATACTTTTCCATGCACCACAATCTTTCTAATTAAAGGGCTGCAAAGGGGCACACTAAATAGATTCACTATTTGCCCTTTCCTCAGCCCTTTGAGCAGTAACTTCATAACAAATAAACAAAATAACATCTTTGTATTCTTTTAATAAGACGTTAACTAACATCGTTTATTATTTGCTAGATTTATGACTAATATCACGGGTGGAATAGTTTTCAATATATGCATACATATTATTCATCATATATTCATTATCGGCTTTTTAAATCAAAGCACATACGTGAATTTCGAGAAATTCTAGTTTATAATTTATTTTTGAAAATGACTATGATGAGTTTTGAATCAGAACAAATCGAAAAACAGATACACAAGTGTCTCAACAATCGATACATCTTGTGGCTAATTTTAAACTTTTATTTAAATATACACGAAGTGCTTTGATTTTGAACTGCCACTTTAACAAAAGCTACTATCAAATCGTTTTCAGCACAAATGTTTCTCAATTTCTTGCATCGTACACGAAGTTTCCCACCTCAAAAAACAAAATCAACAAGAAAATCACTAAATCACCAATTTCTTATTAAAAAAGAAAAATAATCACGGTTGATCAAATTCATGAAACGGATGCAGCAGTTCAAAAGACGGTAAAATACACTTCATTTTTACATGAAAACCTAACAATGAGTTGCTTAGATCAGTTCTTCAATCTCCGTGATAAGATAAACAATAATGATATCAAGATCTCTAACTTCAAACTATTTTTATGTTCAAAGCAGATACGAAGAAAATCACAGCTTCTAATTATATTGAGAGCAAAATAAAGCGAAAAAAAAATATAGTGGGGCAATCTATGGAAAGAACTTTATTTGATAAAGCGGGCTATGAATACCAGTTTGACAAAAAGTGTCACATAACGTCTTTTGAATTGCTGCAACAGATAAGTGAAGACGTTAAGTCGGTATAAAATACGATTCGAAGAAAATGTTACGAAATTAAAGAAGGGAAGCATTTTTGGCCTTTTGTAAACAAAACCGTACAAATGAGATTGTAGCGGAAATATCCTTCTATGCATGACATACCAAGAGATTTTTTCGAGGCATTATATAAAAAACATTTTGGTCAACATTGGGTTACCTTCCTCTCTAAAGCTTATAACAGCCAAACGCACTCACAACCCCCTGGACTAAATGCATCACTACGTATTGCTCTATCTTATTATCCTTAGTATGATGAACCCAGATTCATTTCCTACTATACTCAAGGCCATAACCAGGATTTTTGTTCGGGGGAGAGGGGGGTCAAAGAGAGCTTTAAAAAATTGCTTATTTGTATTTTTGTTACGTTTTTATGAGTCGGACAAACATTTCGAGGGGAAGGAGTTACAGCCCCCTACCCTTCTAGATATGGCCTAGACTATATTCCTTCGTATTTTAATTACGAAAATTGCCCTCCCCCTTCCACATCTAGATTTTGAAAAGATATACCCTTTTCGTATGTTCATTTAAAGCGCATGTTTATGAGTTTTTTGATTTGAAGCAGAATGCTTCACAAATCCCAACAAAAAGCTTAAAAAACAAGTGGAGATGAATAAAAAAAAAAATCTAAGATTTTAGATTTAATCTAAGATAATAAAACAGTTGCTGATACCAAACAACATGGCTTTCACTTTAAATTAATTAAGACTGTTTGACTTATACTAAGGGGGTTGAATACCTTAAAGGATCACCCTATAATTCTTGTCTGTTATGAGCAATCGCAATAGCGAAAATGCAATAGCGAATGTAACAAAACAACAAACAAAAAAATCAAATATTTTAGACTTCAGATAACCCCACCCCAAATGCATCACTTCACACAGGTCAATCTAGTTATTAGCATAATGAACCCAAATTCATTTGGTACTGCACTCCTTCGGAAATTACTTTCCATATCAAAACTATTTACAGAACCAACTTTCTAAACAAATGTCACCTGACACCAGGTTAAATTACTTGCGCCAACTCATTACTTAACATTAGCTTCCAAGCACAACCATTTCAATCCACAATGTTACACACACAAGATAAAATGGGATTTCAATGTTTTCCAACAAGACTTCCAAAGCTATTTTGAATTATCATTTTTAATAATATGTCTAGTCGACTTAAAAAAAAGAAAACCAACAGAATTGACTCCTCACATGGACGCGTGTTCTTGTCATGTATTACAACTAATCCATCAACTGAAACGAATGTAAGCAATGTTTCAATTACAGAATACATAAAAAATCTTAATATTTTACCATCAGAAAAAAAGGTCAGCAAAGTATGATTGCTTGTACAATATAGAGATTTTGACGTTTTTTTAGCCAAGACAAAATTGTTTTTATGATCGTTTGTGGCATGCGGCACTTTGCTGTGGCAAGCAGCATCTTCACGTACAACCAATATGAATTTATTTTTATAGTCCAAGAATCATTTTTGGTTCACGCAGCCGAGTCTTCTCGTGAAAACAAATTTCACGGATTTTACGAGACTTCGCCTATTCTTTTTTGCATCCCAAAATTTATGCGTTTCAACAGTTTATCGGGTCCCTTGAAATATTTAATATTCGCCATTGAAAAATGTATCGGTTAGGATTCATATAAATTATTATAGGCTAATTAAAAAACGAAAATTATATAGAAACTGGCTGAATCGCCAAGAATGTATCCTCTTGTATCTATGGGATATTCTCTAAAAACAAGGGTTAGGACTAGAAAATCATTTCTTTGTAGAATAGCATTTGTTGATAAAAAAGATTTTAGGAGCTTATTTAAAGAAGTCCATTTTAGAAACGGCTGTTTAGAAAATATTTCATATTTAAGCCAGCATGAAAAATTCAATACATTTTATTCACCAGACTATTGGTGCGTTCAAATAAAAACCAAATATGAATCTTTCCGTCTTCTGCATTTACACTTGGTCAATTTGGCCTTAAAAAGGTTCATATTTTGAATATTTATCGAGGTTCATGGAAACTAAAAAAGGCTAAAAACTTCACTGGCTCATTCCTGATGGCGTCCAGTTTATTTTCTAAACATATAGTTTAAAGAGAAATACGTCAACGGTAAAACCTAAAAACTTCAGAAAATGCATTGGTTTTGGTCAACTTCATACAGGCGTTTCAAAACATACTGTAGTTTGAGCGGGGAAATGTGAGGCTTGTATCAATGTCCAACTTGTCCTATAAGCGGGAAAGTCCCCATCCCTCCACCTCAATGTATTGATTTATTCCATTGCGACTATTGGTTGAGACTATCCACTGTACAGGACAAATATTGAAGAGTAACTACTGTCCCTAGTTCAAATATTTATGAGAAAAATATCACTTTTGGTAGCAAAATCTTCATAATTGGAAAAATAAAGCCAGAATTAGACATATTTTCATTCAAATTTGCCAAAAGACATCAAGCAGAAGGTCAAAAATATCCTGTTAGCTCAAATATTTATAAGAAAAATATCACTATTGGTAGCAAAATCTTCATAATTGGCAAAATAAAGCCAGAATTAGACACAATTTCATCCATATTTGCCAATAGACATCAAGCAGAGAGTCAAAAATATTCTAATAGTTCACTAACGTTTCTCGAATAACATGTTTGTTGAAAAAATAACATTCCACAAAAAAAATCATTTCATAACATTAAAAGGTTAAAATTTGCAATGATTCAGCTTGAATTTATGAGGGAGTATTATCTGCAATAAAAAAGAAAATAAATAAAATAAATCTAGCACTATTCTGAAACCAAAACGATTGTTTTTCTTCTTTTCTATCCCTTTTGGTAGCAAAATCTTCATAATTGGCAAAATAAAGCCAGAATTAGACATAATTTCATCCATATTTGCCAACAGAAATCAAGCAGAGGGTCAAAAATATCCTGTTAGTTCACAAACGTTTCTCGAATAACCTGTTTTGTAAATAAATAGAACAATGGAAAAAATAAGATTCCACAAAAAAGCCAATCATTCATAACATTAAAAGGTCAAAATTTGCAATGATTCAGCCTGAATTTAGGAATTCAGCCTGAATTCCACAAAAAAGACAATCATTCATAACATTAAAAGGTCAAAATTTGCAATGATTCAGCCTGAATTTAGAAATTCAGCCTGAATTGATGAGGGAGTATTATCTGCAATAAAAAAGAAAATAAATCTAGCACTATTCTGAAATCAAAACGGCTGTTTTTCTTCTTCTTGGTCAACAAAATGTGTTTAACCCCTAACGTTGGGCTGAACATGAAATGGTCACTTTTATAGCAGATTGAGCTGTATTTCGCTAATTGCCAGCAATTAATTATTCAAAATAATTGGCAATGAACAGCAGTCATCACTGGCAAATGCTAAATTTGAAATTTACCTGATTGATATGAGGTTTGAGTTCCAAATTGATCGTTTAAGCTCGAAAATTAAAAGAGAGTATTATCCGTAAATAGTACGAAAAAAACAAAACGTATTTTATATTTGTTTTACTTAAAAAAAATATCCTACTTTAAAAGTGATTTTTTGTTCTGCTTCTTCTTTGGACAAAATCTGGTGTCATGGAAAACTCATTTTTCTTCTTAAAAGAAGACTAAACAGACATGTCTATAAGTCCATATTTTGACCTTTTTCTTATATCTCCAGTGAAGAGGTTATTATGGTGAGGTTCTCTATACCATGTAAATAATTTGAGGATTCTTCTTTACTTTTAAGGTTAGAATTTAAGGATAGTTTTTGAAGAAGAGGTTCTTTTGGTCGGATTTCTCTTCATTCTTAAAGTACAAAATTTCAAATTTATCTAATTTAGGGAGGATTCCCAGAGTAGGGGTTATTATGGCAGGGTTCTCTTTATCCTTTAAGTAATGTGATCCTTCCTCCTTGGTTTCAACCTCAGAATTTAGGGAGGACTTTTTTTTTATTACGGAGGATTAAGTAATATAGGAGGATTTTATTTTCATGGGTTTGTGTCACCAAAAACGTCATTTTTAACCATTAATATCTCACATTTTCTTGCAAGCCTTGCGAACTAGTATTAGGGTGTGAGAAGGGGGGGGGGCGGAGAGGGGGCTTATTTTTCATGTCTGTGCAAGTATTTCTAAGAAGATGAGAATACGCAGCTTCGGCGCAGCCGATATTAAAAATTGTTGGTCAAAATATTCCGCTTTAAGATATTTTCTCAAAAAGGGAGGTTATTCTTCGACAAATTATACAGGAATTCCTTGACGTGTGCAGATACGCGTATACAGATATTTATTTTAAAAAATCACACAAAAGAAAAACAAGGGTCTAAGCTAACCGCTAGAATTGAAAACTAAAATCTCTTGACACAACCATACAAGTAATGCATCCAGTACTATGGCAATTATTTCTGCTCGTGTTTTTTTGAAAGACACAAAACAAAACCACTAAAGAAATGCACAATAAACTTTCAAAAGTATCTAATTCGTCCCCTCAAATAAAGGTAAGGCATGACAGAGGTAAGTTCTCTATCTTTGATTGCAGCAATTGAGCCACGTTTTCCAAGAGAATTTTGCTCCTCCAACGTCTCAGATACTTAAGAGCCACCCTATCTCGTCCATTATAAACTTTTTTAGTTTGTGTGGCCAAACTATTTAGAATTGACTGAGCACTCATGTCATACCTTGTATAGCTTGGATAAGAGATCTGAATAAACGACTGAAAATTTAATAGCTAACTCCTACTTTCCCAAGTATCTTTGAAAAACCATACAACTTCCCACGTTTTGTGCCGGAGATAGAGATATTCAGTTTTCAGAAAACTTTCATTAGAAACTGAGGATTTTATTGTTTCGCAGAATTTTTTTTTTTTAAGTTCAGGAAAGGGCAGTCCCTTAAAATGTTCTAGCAAACCGGATAACGTCAAAAATTAGCTCAAAGGAATTATCATTGAGCAATTTGATCGCTTGAGGAGTTCCCCGTAGTGCCACCCGTTTTGAATGCCAAATTCACCGACAAAAGGAAGTAAAATGTCAATGTCTTTTAAGTTAAATTTCACAGTCAAGCCCCAAATTCTCGACAGCTTTCGATGATAGCTAGTGCCTTGAGAGAAACCGCTAATGGACCCTTTGTACTTGAGACGGTAAACCCACGCTGAAGCTTGCAAAATGATCTTACTCAGGTTTACTCAAGTTTCTACAAATATTAGTACTTTCGCCACTAACTCGGCGCTATAATGTATTTCTCGATTTTTAGGCGACTTCATTGAAATTTGTATAACAGATGCTAGAAACACTAGATCACTCTCTTAACGTTGGATGATAATACAATTTGACAATGCTTCAGACCGTGCGCACATAACATATTTTTGAGGAAGGACAAATTTCTTTAAAAGCACCAGAAAATGCAATACAGTTGTAATAAAATAAAAAACTAAATATACTTTAAATCGGAATCTAGTAGGATCAAGTATTAATTCCACCACCAAATACTGTTTTGAGTAAACTATTTAATGCAAAAAAAAAAAAAATTATTTATGATACCTTTATCAGAGAGTCTTATTACATACGAAAAAAAAGCAGCAAAATTAACAAAACATGAATTTTCTGGGTTTACTAGTGTCAGACTGCCAATAATAAATAGAAATCGATCAACTTTTTTAAATAGGCAACAAGGGCGTATCCAGGATTTTGTTCGGGGTAACAAAAACAAAACTTTAAACAACGCATCAAAAATTTCTTTTTATATACTCGTATTTTGTTACATTTTTACGAGTTAGACAAAAACTTCAGGAAGGGGGACGGAGTTTCAAACCCCAAAAACCTCCTCCCCCCCCCCCTCACATGAATACGACCTTGGTGGGCAAGTAGCTGTAAGACGATTAACAATACCTGGGTAGTTATTCCAAATATTCAGATTTCTGCGTATTTTCCCAAAATAGTATTATGTGGACGGAAATATATCTTCAGACAGTTTTTAGCAGACAATTCCCCATGTCCCTACCTCTGTGTTCGGCAACGTATATATCTATGAACCATATTCGCACATCTATGATCTCATCTATGAGTGAACTTATCTGCCAAATAATTAATTTTCTAAAGTTTAATGTGCAATTCCGATTAGCTTAAAAGACAATCGAGTTAGGTATTATTTACCTACTTAAAACAAATCGGCTAAAAAGATACAAACAGTCAATATTTCAAAAGAAAAAAGAAGAAAAAACATTCCCTAAAAATTAAAAAAAATCTTAAAATAGGGAACAAGTTAAGACTAGTGGTAGAGTAAAAGCTGCGATGGCAGAGTGTTAATTTTGTGCTCAACAGTCCCGCAAGAGATTGATCAATTAGAATTAACATAGCACGACAAGGTGAACGTGAAATGTCTTCAATGGAATGCACTTTACACACTGTTAATAAACCATTATCAAATTTCTAGCTTAACCTTTCTAAGTCATATCTAAAACATATACTGACAAGAACTAAGGCCTAATCACTTTTTTGCCAAGGCGCACACATTTTCGGCCTGAATTGCGGTAGTCTCCCTCACTCGAAGAAAAGTAAATTTGGTTTATCAATCAAAATTCAATTCTTCAAATTATTAATTCTTATAATTGTTACAAATTTCAAGCTGACAATTATTAAAAATTATTTAAACCTAAAACAATTACTTAGTTGTTATAAAATTACTTATTCAAAATTGTTCCTTACTTTCACAAATTTGTAGTATTCTAAAAAAATAACTACTTTTGAAAAGAAAACATTTCCGGATTGTGATGTTAAGCTTAAACATGAAAAGAAGCTTAAATATTCTTTATGAACAAGAACAAATAATTCAGAAAAGCAAATTCGTTTTTTTTGTTTTTTTTTTACTTGGGTATTTTCATCTAAAAAGTTATTTAAACATCGGGTGACTGCAAAAGTTCCTCAAATGCTGGAAAATAATTTTGCATTATTTCTTGTCAGTATTCAACATGAGCAATTCGGGAAAAAACAGACGCAATATATACCAAAACAGAAAACGATTCGTTTATGCATTTGGGTAACAACAAGCTTGCTCGCACAAATTCACGAAAAAGTTATTTTAAAAAAGAACCCCTCCTCATATACGTTATCTATATCTAAGAAATACGAAAATACGGTATTAAGGCAAGCTCACACTTCGTTTTCACTATGGAATCTCATATCAATTAGCAACTATTGAGTGAACTGTTCTTAAGGCCGCTAGGCTGCAGAGATTTCGGATCACTTGTATCATATTAAGGCCAGTTCACATCACGGCCAATAGCACAATCTCTATTATAGTTGCCAAGTCTTTCTACTGCAGCACGCACTATACGAACTAACTCTCTTAGAGTGCTGTGAAGAGTCAGCGATCCGAATTCGTGATCAAGTTGGATAAAAAAGTCTGTAAAACAAAATTATAATTATATATGATATATAATGACATAAATTAATGTTTAATATATAATTTCTCAAATGTTTATATGAGAAATTCGTAGGTGGTGTACCGTTTCTTCGTTACTTTTTTTTTACAATCGGCATATTCAAAGTTTATCAGTTTACTCTAAGTGCCTGTTCCTATGTCACATCAGTGAGAAGTAAGACTAAATCAGCATCATCAGCATCATTAAATAATGAAAAAAAGACCTTAAAGTGCATTCCTTACACACCACCATCATTCACAGAAGAAGAGAATGAAAACTTACAAAAAATCTAAAATAAGAACTCTTTTGGGTTGCATCGAAAACGTAATATTGCTCTCAAATATTGTAAAAATTGAGAGATAGAACACTAAATTCAAGAAATTTTAAATTTATTTACTATTATTTTTCTGTTTTTTGCTTGCTATTTATTTTTTAAATGTATTAGTTCGGGTTTGTTGCTAATGATATTTTGGATGTTAATTGATACTAAATTATTGTACTATTATTACTACTAAAATCCAGGAACCTAAACCAAGTTTTGATTAACTATACTTTTCAAGAGCTATAATATAACAAAAAAAAAAAAAAAAAAAAAAAAAAAAAAAATCAAGCAAGGAGAGTTTTACTGAATTTCTGGTGAAAAAGTATTCTATTATTGCACATTTTCGGGTCTATTTACAATTTTTTTCTCAGAGGAGTCAATCAGTGTAGTTTTATCTAAATATAGTTTTATCCATAAAAAATACACATATTTTCTTCTACAAATCATCATTCTGAAAACTTTTGCTTGTTTATTAATGTTTCGAATAAGATCATGTTTGAGCTAAGATAGCCAAGGAACTAACTCAGTTTTACAGGGTGTTGCCCTCAAGTAATTTTGTTTTATGACAAGTTTTTTCAGCAGCAGTAGTATGTTGAAAGCTCTGTTATTGCTGATTTTTACAAATCAGTGAACAATGGCCAAACGAAAACCCCTAGATTTGTGAATTGGCTTATTAGCTTAAAATAAAACATAAATTTACTATGCCATTTCGTTCCCCAATGATAAAAATTCATATGGCAAAAAGAAGTCAAATGGCAAAAAAAAGTCAAGCAAAAATGGCAAAAAGTATTTCGCTTTACGACTGTTTCTAAGGGTTATACAATCCCCGTTGGTGACAAAATATTAGAGAAAAACAACCCCCCCCCCCCCATTCCCTACATATGTGCCAACTTCAAAATAATCATTGCTGGAAATAACGGTTCGTTGATATATTTCTTTTGTGCTTGGATCGCCATCGTAAGCAGAAAAGAGAAGAACAGACAGAAACAGGGCATACCTTCCCTCCAGTAATGAATTTGAAATTATATGGACTTTTCTCTAACAAGATATAGGCCAATGTGTAGAATTAAATAGATTTATTCACTACAATAGCTTTAAGCTAAATTGAGAATATCAATATTGAGAAAAGGGAAATGAATTATGCAAAAAAATACTGAAGAACAAGAACAACAAATAAAAATTCAATAAAATTAAAACCGAATATAGAAAGTAGGCTACTATCTTAAGATCAACACAACTAGATATAAGGAAAAAGACAAGCAATGAAATTAATGGTTAAAATGGCAAACAAAAATAACGTAGAATAGTGGTGTAAAAAAAAAAAAAAAAAAAAAAAAAAAAAAACGTTGTTTATTCACCTTCAGAGCGAGTTCTGAAAACCATTTGGTCTGCCTGGTCCCAAAGATCAAGAGATGCTTGCAACAATCCTACATTATGATGGTTCCTCATTAGAGTTGAGTGAGTGGGTACTGGAACCGGTATAACCATAAGAGATGACTAAAAAAGAAATAATATTTTTTTATTTATAATTTTTTTTTGTATATGTCAAGTCGATCTGAATGGATCTGAAACTAAAAAATGATCTTATGGATCATAATAATGAAGTTTTCGGGGGGGGGGGAAGGAGTTCATCGGACTAATATAGTCCCTTTTCCCTTCTAACTCTCTGCTGGTAAGCATATGAATGTAATCTTCAATTTTAAAATCAAGATATTTCAGCAATAAGAAAGGGGACGAACCTCCTCAGTACCCATACCGTAAGCTTAGTCCAAAAACATTTTTTAAGTTTAAGTGTAGGTTATAGAGGTAAATCGCCTCTCCTTATTGATATGAAAGACCGCTCATGAAAAGGGGTAAAATTTTCGCCTAAGAACATGCACGTTTTGGGACATCGGGCATCCTCACAGGAATTTACTTTATCGTGATTCAATTGCATTTGGAATCTTACAATTTACAAAAGAGACATTTAACAGTTTATATGAAATCAGCAACAGAAAAAAAAATCCCGTAGAAAGTAAAGAATACGGCTTTGGACCTACCGGCAAACAGTCCCTACCAGTGTCGGGCGATATTGTATATCGACATATCGCACCAAATATTGAATATCGAAATGTAAATATCGATATTGAAAACGATATTATCTCGGCTTTTTCTGGTATCTACCGGTGAATACCCAGGAGAGAAGATGCAGCATAGAAAATTGTTTCGCAAATGGCAGAGAAGAAGAATAATCTATTCAATATATAGACTCATATATGCTTATACAAAACATGCACAGCTGTATCCATAAGAAGGCATAGCCTGTTCCGAAACTATGTTAAGTGAGGGTGGGCTCTCAAATACTGCTGAGAACCTCCAAAAGGCTTGGCTAGATAAAATACCTTCTAGGCTTATATTATAGCCCTTGTTCAGATTACACTCGTCAAAATCGATCACACCTCAATCTGCTTTTATAGAAATTGTATATTACCCCTGACGATCTTCTCCAAGTTGAGAGTTAATAGCAAGAGAATTGGATTGGGCCTTTCTGAAATCTGTATCAGTAAACGCACGTGCCGTGACAACCCCTGTGATTCAGCCACTACAGAATCAAGCCAGTTTGTGAGGATCACAAGACTAAGTTTCAGTAGTCAATGCCAGGCAAGCTTTGCCAGCAGCTGCATCTATCACGGCTTTCTAGATTTTCAGTAGGGAGTTTTTAGTTTTAAGAAAGACTGATCCACTCAAGTCATGGAAGTCTTGTAATATGGGTCTAAGAGATACCTATACGAAGTTGTCATAAAATTAATATCCATGTTTACCACCAAAATCCTTTCTGAGACTGGATTCCAACCCTGATTTGTTTATAATCAAACAGTTCGTGGTAACAAACTGTAAGTAAGGAGTAACTCGACAAAATAGCCATAGAAATTCAAAAAACCAAAATTTTTATAACAATAGATACATCAAATGAATTGGCTATACTTACTCAAGATGCATAAAATTTGTCAAGTTTCATGTAGGCTACCCATCTAAAGCTACTAGCCTGAGAAAAATTGTATGATTTCTAGAAAGGGCGAGAACGCCCCTAAAAAGTCAATGCATCTTAATAAAAATCACACCATCAGATAAAACATATCAGAGAACCATACTGTAAGGTTCTCTGGCTTCGTTCTGGAAAATTGTGAATTTTGAACTTTTTGCTAGAAAAAAGATCACGGATGCGTGTCTATTTGTTCTGTTTTTTATTTTTGTGTTTTTTTTTTCTTTGCCAGGGTGATCGTAACGAACCAATGGTCCTATAAGAATGGGAGAGGGCCCATTCAAATGGAAATAAAAGTTCTAGTTCCCAATTTCGTGACCAAAACGATTGGAGGGCAACTAGATTCCCCCTCTTCCTCCCATGCTCCCTTCTCCCCAAAGTAATCCGATCAAAATTTTTAGATACCCATTTTGATCAGCATAGTTGAAAGATCTAGTGACATGTCGCTGGGGATGACACGACCCTGAAAGTCCCTGAAGAAAAGGGTTGTAAGTTATGAAATTTGTCTAGTGTTTACGTATAGTATTTGTTACTGGGAAGTAAACAGGTATTTTTAGGGGAGAGTGAACTTTCGTTGGGGGGGGGGGGAGGGGGATTTTTTTTTTTTGCGGGAAGATTTTCCAAGGGAAGAATTTTCCGTCGCGAGGGAAGTTTCTGGGGAAGCACTTTAAAAGGAAAACTATACACGGGGACGGGAGAATTTACCAGAATTTTTATACAAAATTCTTTTTATTTCATTTACTTTCTCTTTGCCAATTCAATTTTACATGTGGAGATATTCCGGGAAAATTTTCAAAGGAGTTCAGATTGTCTGGCGAATTTTTCCCTAGGGGGAGATTCTCCATGTGGGGAATTTCACATTGGAGAAACTTTCCATAGAGGCAGTGGGAGGGGAAAATTTTCCACGGAGGGTTCTTGAGGGGGGGGGGAATTTTCCATGATGCGAAAAGGCAGATTTTCCGGCATTATTTTAGAAACAATCAGATATTCAATAAAAAAAAAAATTTTTAACTAAAGGTGAGGAGCAATATTAAAACTTAAAACGAACAGAAATTATCCCATGTATGAGGGCAAAGCGCCTTCCTTACTATCTCGCTCTTTACGCCAAATTCAACTTTTTGTCCGAATTAGTTAAGAACAACTCCTGAAACACAAGAGTTGTCTAATTAGACTAAGGATAGTGTTTAAATACAAAAAGAAACTTTGGCGTGAAGAGCAAGGTATTGAGGAGGGGTTATCCCCTCATATACGGAGCAATTTCTACTCTTTTAAGTTTTAGTGTTGCTCCTTACTTTCAGTTGAAAAAAAACGATTTTTAATTTAATCAATGAAAGGCTGAACCAATTATCAGGGAAAAATTTTGATATGTAGCTGACTTGAATAGCCAAAAATAGCCAGTAGCTTATTTTGCTTTACCCTGAGCCCTAGTAATTCCAAATCTTGTTTTTTTTTATATTTGTTCACATAATAAAAGTTTTTTTTTATACAAAATCTGGAAAAAATTAGTGCAAAATACTCGTAAATTACAAATTTTGTCATCGAATTTTGCCAAAACTTAAAGTTAGTCTGAACAAAATAACTGATCAGAAATATCGAAATCGATATATTGATCATCAAATATAGAAAGTAAAAATATCGATATATCGTTTAATCAATTTATCGCCCAACACTATTACCTATATCAGAACCAATGGGTGTTTTTTATCTACAAAGTTGCGACATCCGTCGCAACCTTAGAAAACAATGAAATCCAGCCCACAGTGAACAAGATGTGAAAACGCATTAAAAAAAAAGAAAGAAAAAAAACAACAAAAAAAAAAAAAAAACTGTCAAGTGAAGAAGAATTACCATTTGATGCTGATTCAGGAATGGTACTGTTATTTCCATTAATCTTAATGGTAAAAGTTTATTGTGAAAACAAATTTATGGGAATTTTGAATCTAACTGAGAATCGTCAAAGCTGCATATAACACTTTCTGATTTTGAACACCCATAGATACTTAGATAGATAGATGTGGTTATGGGGATGCTTTTGTGCTTGATGTTATACAAATGCCCACAAAACATCACAGTTTCAGCTGCCAGTTAAGGCAAACTACATCTGGCCCTGCTTCAGACTGGATAGATAATCTACTTGTGACGGAACCAAAAATCAAGCCATTCGCAACTATATTAAATAGAACAGTACATAGTAAATAACAACAGTAAATAATATACAGTAATTAATAATAACTATAGCAGGTAGAACAACCATACTAAATGGTACACAAAAGGAAAAAAAAGCGCAGCAAAAGATATAGAACAAGAAACTATGGAAAAAAGGAAAAACTACGTACTAAATTATAAAGACATCATGATTGAAGTTTACATCTATGGATATACTGACTTGGTAGGAAGTCTGTACCCTCTCTCCACTCTCTCTGGCCTTCATCCCTCGCCACTAACGGGCTCAAAATTTCAGCTTTAGGTCATCCCAAATAAAGGTCTCGAACCTTCGAAAGAGCCCTCTCCTATCTCGATAATTGAATCATCAAGATATACTTAGATTTAGGCGATTTATTTATATTTTATTATTAACCCCCTTTTCTCAACTAACTGACTTAATTGTACATGTTTTCACAGTAATTATTAAATTTGAGTAATTGTTCAACCAGTTTCGAATGATCAATTACTTCCAAATTTTATTAATTTATGCACTTTATTAATTTATACTGCAATAATAAAACATCAAAATTCCCTCCTTGTACACTCCCCCTTGCATAAATAATATAACATAAACGGGCGATGAAGCACAGCAAAAGTATAAAACTAACACTATTATACAAGACTTGTTAGCAGAAGAACTTGTGGTTCAGAAGAACCACAGGAAACTTCCCGTTTGCTGTGCTAACTTATGGTCGAAGTCAAGAGTCTTAGAGGATTAAGAATCGAAAATCATATACGTAAATCCCCCTTATATAGACCCCCTTGAAAAACCGAATATCTTTATATATCGAATATAAAATATTTTAAAACTCTGTTGCTTATTTTTTGGCTCATTTTCATAAATTCTCGAAAAAAAAAATTGTATTTATTATTTTTAAGAACATAATTATATCTGAACAGTCTTTGCCATGATGTTATTATAGTTGACTTCGTATGTCTCTTCCCAATTGTTCTGTTAAGCATAATGCTATGAAAACTAACATCGATTTTACATGAACTATTTTAAGTAAACTAGTAATAGTTCAAAATTTAATAAAAAATTACCAAGTCATTTCAATACTTCACTAATTGTCATTTTATCATGACATCACATATCCATTTTCTTTTTCGCCCATTTTTATCCTCAATGTCCCTAAATTATTCTTCAGAAACGCCCCTTTGCTTAGTCTCTATATATATTTAAAATCATGTTTTTTCTCTGTTTCTATGGTTCCATGTATCAAATAAATAACTGTCCCCTTGGTACTTCCATACTGAATGGCTCCTTTCCTTACCAATCAATAATTACACAGAAAAGGCTCTTCAAAAAATAACTTCAAGCAAGGTTCAAAGGCTCCTGAACAGCTGAGCGGAGCGAGTAGTCTCTTTTTTTGTCTAGTTATATATATATATATATATATATATATATATATATATATATATATATATATATATATATATGTAAAATTGTATATATATTGTATTAAAATGAGAAGTGTAACTGCCCCCATGGTACTTCCATATTTAATGGCTCCTTTCCTCAGCAGTGCTGAGGAAAGGAGCCTCAAAGTGCTGAGGAAAGTGCTGAGGAAAGGAGCTGAGGAAAGTGCTGAGGAAATAATAGCAGTGCTGGAGATTAAATCAATAGTCCAACTCACGTGTCCAGGTTCATCTTGAAGTCTTCCACAGTCGTTATTCCGGCTTCCGGGATGAAAACCTCCACTTGATTGAGAACCAACGCTATTTACGCTGCCGCTTGGAGATGGAGTAGGGGATATGAGATTTGCCCCACCCCGGGGTACCTCCGCTGCAGGAAGAGGAACTATTTCCTGAGAAGAAACACACATTTACATACACAACATAAAGAAATATAAACATAAGCATCAAACATATTTAAGGCTTATGTTCCCTAAGCATTTAGGGAACATTTATATTAGCTGTGTAATGTGTTGTTTTCCTTCTCTCCTACAGTTTTAATAGAAAAACAACATTTTTATTATTATTCCATATAATAACTGAAATTCAGCTCTACATTTAGCCGAATTACATTCATAAATTTTTGGTGTACATAGTTTTTTAATTGAAAATACGTAGAAAAATGGTTAAAAATAGTTGAAAAAAAGGACAAATTTTCATATTTTTTAAGCATGCTAGGGTTCTTCCCCAAGAAAGTGTATTGAATATAATAATTCTACCACGGTGAATGGATAGACTTGAGACTAATGAATCCAATGATATAAGTATCTTGTTATGAATGAAAAGAATCTGTTACTTGTATTTGCAATGATATAAGTAACTCTCTGGAATGAAATGAATCTTCCTCTAAAGCGTACAATAGCTCACTAGAGAAATTTTATTTCATGGCTTGGTAAAGGGGACCGCACAACTTCAAAAGACGCTAAAAGTAGGTAAATTACATGAATAATAACTCAAAAACTGTACATTTGGGACGTTTGTTTTTAAATAATATCCCCCCCCACCAGAAAATCTTCCATTATTCTCAATGATTTGGAATATATGGGGCTGTGATACAGATTTTGATAGCTATGGTGAATAAAAAAGATGTGAACAAACTTTGACCAGTTCTGAAGAAGAGATAAAACTAGACTGGTCTTCGTCAAAGGGGTTATATGAGTATTTTGCTAAATAAAAAGACGGGCCCATACGAAAGACCGTAATTTTTACTTTTTGAAAGGGTTTTTTGTTCTGCGTAACATAATTAAATGATTTTGAAGCATAATAAAACTTATTGAAGCAAAATCAAATAAACAATACATTTACGGAATACTATAAAGAAATGGGAAAGTCCAAAAGGTAGCAAGGAGACAAAAAAGCTGAATAAGATACAGAATACAATAAAAACCCTTTAAGAACACAATGAAATCACAATAATGTACATAAGACAATAGAAAAAAAAATAGCAGGTCTGAGAGAGTGAGAACAAAAGAAAGAAAAAAAGAGAGAGAAAGAGAGAGAGAGAAAGAGAGAGAGAGAAAAAGAAAGAGAAAGAGTTATAGAGAGAGAAATAGATAGAGAGATAGATATAGATAGAGATAGAGAGAGAGAGAGAGAGAGAGAGAGAGAGAGAGAGATAGAGAGATACAGAAATATAGAGAGATAGAGAGAGAGAGAGAGAGAGAGAGAGAGAGAGAGAGAGAGAGAGAGAGGATGAAAGGGGAAGAGTGAGAGGATGAAAGGGGGAGAGAGGGAAAGGATGAAAGGGGAAAGAGAGGATGAAATAGAGAGGGAGAGTAAAAATGTAAGAGAGAGAGAAGGGGAGAAGAAACAGAGGGATAAAGTAGGAGACAGAATAGGAGATATTTGACACAACTTGGATCTTACTTTTGCAAAATATTCATTTAGCATTCTAGTGTGTTCCTTGATCTCTGAACGCTTTGATTTGTACAACTTCAATTGCAGTATCGCCTGGGCTTTCATACTGAAATAAAATAAGTAAAATGTAAATAATTAAATCTTCAAATAACCAATCAATTGAATCAAAAGGGAATAATTGTAATCTTTAAAATACTCTTCCTTTGATGACTTTGTTCAGTGTATATCAATCTATTGTGCTTGAATTTTTTCCATGGGTACCAGCAAAATGCATTTAGTGGAGGGGGGATAACAAAATTTTCTAGATGCACAGTTTGGAAAAGAGGCTTTTGGTCACAAAAGCGTCATGTTTTCTGAAGTCACTTAAATACTAGTATATTTATCCTTTATCTACCGGAAAGGGAGGGGGAATATCCAATTTGATCGACTATGTCGGTGTCTATGGTGTACCGGGTTTGAGCCCTCCACCCTCAAATTTTTGTTTGACTCGTAAAAACGTTACAAAATGCACATAAGCAATTTTTTGATGTGTTTTTAAGTGTTTTTTATTTGTACCCCCCGAACAAAATCCTGGATATGCCCTTGTAACTAACCCTTCTATTTCCACAACCTAAAAGAAAATTGTTAGCTAAAATTAACCTGAAAATTAAAAGGAAAAAGGTTGAATAGAAATTATGGCGCTATAAGAAAATTTTAATGGGAGGATTTAAATATACTTCTTCACAAAAAGTATACAACGATCTTTTAAATCCGTAATTTGGCTTATTTAACTGATATGAAACCAAACGCCATCTATCTACGCATATTTTTTCATATCTAGACGTCTTAGAAGTCTCAAGGGAACTTGAATCAGCCAGCTTATTTCATTGAAAATTATTCCAATTAATCAATTACTAATGAATTAAAAGTTATAAATTTAAATAGATTACAACAATAATTAAGTTATGAAATTCAATAACAAATCATTAATTCACAAAATCACTGTTTTGCTAAATTTTCGAGATAAAAAACTGGCTTTGGTTTCGAAAAAAAAAAAAAAAAAAAAAAAAAAAAAAAAAAAACTCACTTTTACGACATAGATTAATTATGTAATTACTGTTGAAACTGATTATATGATATGATTTTTTTTTCAACATCCCCCCACACCCAGCTTTTTAGCAAAAAAGAAGGTACAAAATTTGTGCCGTTTTTATTATATATATATATATAATATATATATATATATATATATATATATATATATATATATATATATATATATATATATATATATATATATATATATATATATATATATATATATATATATATATATATATATATATATATATATATATATATATATATATATATATATATATATATATATATATATAGCGTATATATATATATATATATATTCTCGAGAGCTTCCGATGATAGCCAAGCTTCTGGAAGAATTCGTCAGCCGACACTAAAGCTCGCAGAATGATTCTATCATATGGCCTTAAAGGACAAAAATCATCTGTTGAGACATGCGGGTATAGAATTGTTTACTAAATTATTGGTGAAATTCAGTCCCAAGATATTACACTTTTACTATACAATAAGACATACCTTAGAACCATTAGTCTAGAGAGAACTTTTCCCTGAGGTGTACTACAGTCTTGGTGCCGAAACTTCTGAGAAATGTGTCTGCAACAAAAAATAAAACATTTCAAACTAAGGAAAAACCAGCTGGAACCACTTTAACCAAAATACTATAATTTATCAACCAAAAAATTAAAGCTACTATATCAATTCTGGGCATAAAAAAAAGGATTCAGAGTGCAATAATTTTAGTACTAAGCATGAAATAAAATACATACAGACAGCCTGCAAAGAAATTCATTCTTGTAAAAATCTTGGTTTTTCAACCCTTTTTCTCCGTTATGTTTTTTTTTTAGTTGAAGAAGTAAGTCGCTTAGATATACTTACCCTCAACAAAGATGTTAATAACCATTAACATAGTTGGGAGCTAGTACCATTCAACACCTACAACAGTAAAATGGCACCTATCATGGCCTCGGAACCCTGTGTGGCTAGCCAGGTCCGGGGGCTCCAATCGGGAGAAGGGGGCGGCGTTAATTTTCAAAAGTACCTGTTTTTGGTAATAAAAAAAAGAAAAAAAGACCCCCTCCCCCATATTTTGAAGGTACCTTTATCGGATCTTCAGCAAAAATACCTCCCCCCCTACATTTTCGTATATAAGTGCCCTACTGCAGTACTGAGAAAGGTAATTAGATAGTTTACAGCAGAAGCAATTTTACTTCATTACTGATGGTCATGGACTTCGAGAGGAAAAAATTAAGAGGCAACTAAGCAACTAAGGTAGGGGGAACTATCCCCGCCCCTCCCCTTCTCCCCAAAAAAGATGATTAAACACGGAAAATAGTATTATAATACTGTAATATAATAAAGATTAATTCAATTATAAATTACTTAAATTCAATAAATTGTCGCCTTCGAAAAGGAGTAGAAATAAAAAGAATAAAAAGAAAAAAGTATTACAAAAAAGCTTACTTAATTAAGTTATTTGTTTCTTTGTACATATTCTGAGTTCCTTTATTGGGGGGCGTGCCATCTGAATCCATAGAAACCCCTGTCAGAATAAAAAACATGGCTGCTTCCATATAAAGTATAAACTGGAGCACTTTATCACTTTCTCTATCAGCTAAATGCTTCAGTCTTTTGGCTTCACTCAGATAGTCTGTCTGATCCCTGCAATTAAAAACAAAAAGAATAAAAAAAAAGTGCAACTACTTCAGCATAACAGTTCAATGCCGACAGAAATGTCGGTTTAATTACAGAAACCTGTAAATATTCTTACTTACCGGACATGTTCCTGGTCAGTGGTCAGCAAGTCCAACCCTTAGAGACGCAACAAATATACATATAAACAGATTAAGATGAATTTATGAAGTTTTTTGTACCCTCTCCCCCCTCAAAAAAACATACCCCCCCCTCCCGAACAAAAATAATGAATACGCCCTTGGTAGTCAGTCTAATACAGCCAAAAGTTGAATAGATGATAAATTATGTTCTTCTTTTAGCTCAACCCCTTATCTTCTAAGAATATTTCCAGTTTTTGTAAGAAAAATCAAGGTCTTAAAACGTGGAGCATCTACCCTGCAAAGTTACCTGCCAGGAGAAGTACCCTTTAGATCCTTGCCAAAAGCCGGGATTCTTTCTGACAAACTGTAGGAAGACCCAATTTGATTGAATTAAAAAAATAGGTTACTCATTGAGACCATTTCGGGTTGTATCAAAATTAGATAAAATTATTTTATAAAATAAGTTACTTTCAACTGAAAGTAAGGATCAACTTAAAAACGTAAAACTAACGTAAAAAGAGTTGCTCTTAAAGAAATGTGATAAAAAGTCAAACTTTAGCGTAAAGAGAGAGTGTTGAGCAAGGGGAAGCCCGCTCCCCAGTACAGAATAATTTCTGTTTGTTTCAAGTTTTAATGTTACTCCTTAATCTCAGTTGAAAAAACTTGCATTTTTTATTTTAATTTCTGGTCGTTTTTCTCATCATACCAGGAAATCCCCCCCCCTCCCTGTGTAAAATTTTCCCTAAAAAAATTCCCCCGGGAACTTTACTTCTCACATAAAATTGTCACCGTAGAAATCCTTCGCGCAGAACATTCCCCCTCCAAAAAATTTTTAGTATATTTCCCAATAACAAATACTTTATATGACCAATGGGCAAATTTCGTAACTTACAGCCATTTCCCCAGGGGCATTGGAAGGGGGTTTATACCATCCCCAAAGACATTGTTGTTGGACCTTTCAACTAAGTTGAATCAATTGGCTATCTCAAAGATTTGATCGGATGTCTTTCAAGGGCTTTACATTTTTAGAATCACCATACAAATCCAGTTCTTTTGATGTATCTATTGTTATAAAAATATTGATTTTAGAGTTTCGGTTATTATTGGACCGAGTCGTTATTCGGTTATTACTGTAACAAACTTACAGTTCGTTACAATGAACTGTTTGAAACAACGAGGTTATTTCGGTTATTATTGGACCGAGTCGTTATTCGGTTATTACTGTAACAAACTTACAGTTCGTTACAATGAACTGTTTGAAACAACGAGGTTATTAGCCTTTTTGGAAGAATATTTTCTCTCCAGTTTAAAAATATTCTATCTCCAACACCATAGTATTATGTATTAAAACAACAAAAATGCACATGCTTTCAACCCAAAATCAGTTTCAAACAATAAAACATAATATAAAAAACTTACTAAACAAATGTGTGTACTTTAACTTTTAAGTGTGGTTTACCTCTCCAACAAATCACCCCCAATAAATTCGGCACAGGCAAGAGAGCACATATTTCAAAATTTTCTTTTCAAATTTTTCATTTTCTGTCAATTGTCGCTATTAAATCTTTCATTTCCAAACTTTTCTAACTTAAGTTTCTGGCACATACCCAGAGCAGGTAAAATGTGTTTGTTAAAGAGTGAGATTCCTGAAATGTCGCATGCTCTGTAAGGAGGAGGACGAAGATTTACGTCCCTAAGGAGGACGTAAGGAGGAGGACCAATTTCTCCGAAAGTGCCCGGCGCTTTCCGATTTTAGGGAAAATTGTTTACTTTGGATTGATGAGCTGCTTCCTGACGTTCTTCCAAATAGAAACCCAACAACTATAACTCAAGTTGATGTATATATATAGGCAAATGGGTACTGGTGCATTATACCTAACACACGAAAGAAGTCAAGTTTGGTTAATGCTAATGAAATAAAATAAATACGATGAATATATAATAGTTTAGAAACAAATTTTGGCTATATATTTGCACATTAGGGGGTTGGGGGTAAAGTATAGCATATATTAAATACGTAACCTAGCTTAACCTAGGTATCTCCCCCCCCCTAAGCCCCAAAAACAACAGTTTAAATACTGTAAATTCATTGAGAAACTTCGCTTTGCGGTCATTTTATATAGTAAATACCCGTTTGACGGGTCTCCATGTCTGCATTCCTTGGACAGTCTATAGCGCTGTGTTAGATATAATGCACCAGTACCGGAATATGCTTAGAAAAAAGGAGAAGTTCACGTGATTAAGTTATTTTGTTTCTACATTAAGTATGTATCGCTTTGTACTCTGTTTTTGTACGTTTCTCAATTTGTTTTGTTGATGACTTCTTTTTTTGTATATAGTTGTTCGTGCATATGGCCTCTGAGCTTTTGAAATACACTGGTCATTATATGTATAATGCACAGCACAGCACATCGTAATATACGGAAATGAGCCGCTAGTTTCCCCAGGAAAAATATATTTTTTTTACAATACATTGAGAACCGAATTGCCTATGAATAATATCAAAAATATAGAGATATAAAAGCAATAGCTAAAATTTTAATTAAGACATATCGAAAAGAATGCACATATTGTGGACCTAAATGTCCTTAAACCCTAGCTTAATTAGATTTGTATAGCACTTTATCATCAAAAGTGTCTCATTTCTGAAATAATATGATAATATCAAAGCAGTGAAAAAACAAATGATTTAAAAAAGCAATCAGTTTCAAATGATAATGTCGTACTAAAAATACAATAAGCAAATATATATTATTTAAGATTTTAGTAGGATTTACCATGTTCAATATAGCTTAAAATAATTAATTGTAATTACTTATTGAATAAATGCAAGCATAATACTCTATTGAACGTTTTCGTACAGCAAAATCAATTTTACGCGCGTAATTTGAAAACTGTAAGAAATTGTCAAAATCTAGTGGTCTAACTTTCCCTCTCTATATGCCTATTGTACGTCCGTGTTATTCCTTTTGTACCAAAAATTATACTTGAAAAAAAAGGCTTTACCCATTTTTTATATATATTAAACCATTAGAGTTAGAAATCTTACTATTCCGTACCACCTTTTAAGAAAAGTTCTAAGATGAAGACTTTAATTTATCCGGATAGATAAATAATCCTCATAGAAATTTCTATCCAGAAAAGAATGCCTTGCAGCTTGCTGAGCTCTAACGTGCAATAAGCACATAATTAATACAATAGGTTTCCTTAAGAACTATTGAACGCCATTCAATACATGCAACTGCCTACTGAACTCCAAAAATCAGTTGCGATAAGCTTATTGAACTCGGGGTTCGTTTTCCAAACGATTCTAGCACAGATAAGTACGTATATACAATACACTGTAAACAATAAATGAAACGTAAATAAGCCACAATTGACTCCACGGAAAATATTCTTATGACAATTTCGAATGAAACAATGATCAAATATCTCACCTTAATTTCGGAAATTACCATTGCTTAGTTTTCCGCTATATAAAGATACCAAACGCCTTTAAATAATATGAAGTCAGTAATGGGTAAAAACTGGTTAGGGAATCGATTTACTGTAGAACCGATTTGTAATTTTTTGTGTTCAATAAACAATTGCAGTTATAGTATTACGTAAGAGTTATTGAAGCAGAGCTCAATAAACTACAATTTGTTCTTGTCTAGATAGAAAATTATCAGTGTATTGTCTATCAGTGTAAATTAAAAATCTTCTTGTTGGATCCTCTCTTAAGAGGTGCTATAGAGCTGTACGACTTTTAATTCTAATAACAAATGGGTCAAACTCTTGATCAATGTATATTTAATATATTGTATTCGAATAATAAAAATATATTGTATTGAAATACTAAATTCGTGATTTTAATTTGTGATTCAATAATGGTAATATGTATAACAACAAATGGGTAAAACTCTTTGATCAAGATTTCATCTGATATATTATATTAAAAGACAATATCATATTAAATTGGCAATTCTAATGTGTGATTCAATAGTAGTAATATGTGATAATTTGCGAATGTGTGATTCCATGTTGATTTAATAATCATATTAGAAGACAATACTCATCTTTTCTGACATACATGTTAGTATTAGCCTCATTTTAATGCTAAAAAACAACTGCAGTAAATGTTTGTTTTGCAGTTGTATACAACTGCGAACTTGCATTTGTATACAAACTGCAGTTGTTTACATATATATTAATTATATTATATATATATATATATATATATATATATATATATATATATATATATATATATATATGTACCGTAGATAGGGGTAACTTTGAATAAAATCAGTAATAAATATTATGCGCTCTCTATTGCACGACGGTGGAATGGCTCGTTCGAACTTGTTGCTAGATTATTGCTTGATGGCGTTTGAATCAGTTGGTAGTTCTTGAAACCAGCATATGACAAAATCTTATCTTGTTAATTGCAAGAGAATTTGAGCAGTTCAAAAATGTGAAAAAGTGCTAAAAGGAAGTTACCCTTTTTTACTTAGATAAGCTAGACTAGGACTTTCATTTTGACATTTTTCTATAGCTGAGGAGTCGAATGGTTAGGTTTTCTGGTAAAATCTCTTCCTAGCTCCATAGGTTCAATATGGCGGCAGTGTTCAATGTTTCCCGCAAGTATTTTGTTTTTTCGGGGTAACTTTGAACATTTGTTCAAAGTTAGCCTTGTCTTTCTACAATATGAATTTCAATGTTCTGTACTAGCGAATTGTTAAAATTTACGTTGAATTGGTGCAATAATAATTTATTTTTAACTCACTTTTAAGCAAAGCAAGTGGAGTCAGTTACACTAAAAAGATTACACTAAAAGAGTTTGCTCTGCTATTCAGACCTTTAGGAAACCATTGTGAATCTGTTGATCCCAGAAAAACGCAAATCAAGTTCAGCTGTTAAACTTGGTTTTAACTACTGATTACATTTTGGACCACTTCCTAATTCTTTCAGGCCTACTTTTGTTTCTTCTTTGATGGAAGTCCGTTAGCAATCAATGGGATTGGTTGGGTAAATCTCATCTACCAAAATTGAAGTTTCTGTATTACACAGAGTCGTCTTTCACAGCTTACTGTGCAAAGATGGCTGACAATTGTAGATAAAAATTGGTGGGATTTTCCCCGTCTGTTTTGGAAAAACTTAGAATTGTAAAATTATTTGAGTTGTACATATTATTCCTTTGTAAATTTTGGTTTAATTTCCTTCTGGTTTCATCGTTGCCAAATACCGCTCCAGAATAATGAATGAAACAAACGGAGCAATATCCCTAATTTTTATGTGGAAATGCAGAAGGCGAACTGCTTCCACCATTCGTGTGTTATAAAGCTGAGGGCATGTTTAGGTAACGCGTACAGGAGGCCCTAAAAGAGCTCGGTATGCTGCATCTAAGTCCGGATGGTTTGAGAGCGAAGTTTTTGAAGAGTGGTTTATGTCGCTGGCACTCCCTCACCGGAAGAAGAGAGCAGGAGTGAAAGTTTAGTTGGGTGACAACTTGTCTTCCCACTTTTCTGCCAAAGTGTTAAAAGTCTGCAGAGAAAACAACATTCGCTTTGTATGCCTCTCCCCAAACACTAAAGATATACTGCAACCAATGGACGTTGTTTTTTTCGCTCCAATGAAAAGAGGATGGAGGAAAATGTTTATGATAACAAAATGGACAACCCAAACGAAACCGCGGTAAGAAAAGACAAATTCCCTCAGCTTCTAAAGCTACTCCTGGAAATTCTAGCCACAAATGGAAAAGCACATCTTAAAAATAGCTTCGCCAAGTGCTTTTCACGCTCCAGAGTCCTCCAGGACCACCCACTTTCGGCCCAGCATACTCCGCACGAGGTTGCGAACAACATCAGCAAAGTTTTATTGGATGTGCTGCAAGCCTGCAGATTTCAAAAATCTGTGAGGACGCAAACGTCTTAGCATCGCACCAGGGAAAAGTATTGGAGACTCAGAGGATTCAAGTCATTCAAGACGCGAGTCTGACACGACTGACGTCCCAACAGGATGCGAGAGCGAGTCTGAAATGGAAGTTGATGAGTCGGTGAGCGCTGGGCTCTCTATGCTGTCAAGCGGGGCAGTAGCCACAACGGGTTCAAACTACCACCAACCTCCGTGGATGGACGTTGGTCCATCGCGAAGTTCTTCATGGGCCGTATTTACAAATATTTTGCAGTTTTGGAGGTAGATGCTCCTTCCTCTTACGGCTTGCTAAATGTGATCTGCCGGCGAAAAAACAAGTATGGATCCTTCTATTTTCCCGGGGTCAAAGACTCAGCATCAATCCGTCCTGAATGGGTACAGGGAGATCTTCCAGCCCCCCAACTCATTCATGGCACAAAATTTGTATTTTATCATGACTTTGGTCAGCTGATACTGCACTAATTTGACTCTCTTTTGCCTTTTTATTTTAGAAGTAATGCTTTTCTCCCAGTAAACGAGTTTTTTTTTTTTTTACTGGAAGTCTTACGCCAGAAGAACTCATCGACTGTTCAAAGTTACCTGTTGAAGCGTTTGAGTGTTCTAAGTTAAACACCCCTTGTGGTAACTACGAACAGCATTTTTAGATAGGCTCTAGTAACAGGGGGACTAGCAGTTTGGGACAGTTGCCCTTCGGTGCAGAACGACGTATTCTCCAAACGCCAAAAATAGTTTTGAGTAAATACTGGTTTGAAGAAAAATATCGCAAAAAAAACTATATATATATATATATATATATATATATATATATATATATATATATATATATATATATATATATATATATATATATATATATATATATATATATATATATATATATATATATATATATATATATATATATATATATATATATATATACATTCATTTTGCCTATAAATAGAAAGGCGATGTGAAACTATTAATCTAAAATGTCTAGAGTGAGCCTTTGAAAATACGAAGTATAGCGGCGTGAAAAGGCTAGGATGCTAGATTAGACGAACGGGAAAATTGAAAAAATAATATACAGTTTTACGATTTTATCAAAAGTTTTTCCCGGCTTCACCGAGTTGAAACTTTTCAAACTACTGTATTCCAATTTCTCAGGGAAAGCCTATGTCGCTATATCTCCTTTCCTATCTCTTGAGAAATCCTTTTAGAAGTAAGTAAACTTTAAAAAGATGTAAACTTGAGTAATAAATATATCAGGTTTAAATCTAGAAAAGAGAATACAGGAAACAGGTGGATTATATGAAAAGCATGGAAATTATAACAAAATAATGTTTCGTTATTTTTTTTTTGGGGGGGGGGAATCTTTAATTCAAGTTCCCATTATAAGTTGTTAATTTAATCGTCCATTCAATCAACAACTCAATAGAGGCAAATTAAACAATTATTTAGTACTAAATTGAACAATTAATCAAACTGAACAATGTAACAACTAAACAGCTCAATAGATACAATCAATCTTGATCAATACTATAGTTATGATATCAAAAAGAAAATGCCCTTTCCTTGATTAAAATCCATGAACTCAGAAAACATTTAATTGTTCCACTGTTTATCATAACGTGATTACAGAAAAGACAATAAGCTTGTATTCCGATTTCACATTGAGACAATACAACTCTTTTAGGATAGTCAAATCATTATTATTAAATCCTATTGATATTTATGTCAACCCAAAAATAAAAAAACAATAGCTGAGCTAATACATAAATCCGAAAAACAAACGAAGACTCGAAAACTGAAAAGCATAAATTGATAAACACACAGGCTCAAACTGCGAGGCACCCGTGCATTCCTCGACAGTCAGATTCCGGTCCCTACCCCTCTATACTTACTATACTTACAGCCCGGATCTCCTTTTTTTTATCTTTCAAAAACTTTGGTTTTAAACCCCTTCTGGGTTAGTGGTAAAGCTCAAATACCCTGAGAGACTTTCGTTCTTTCTACTGAGTTATCTACTAAAGAGATTCCCCAGACTCCCCCTCCTCCCCGAAACGTTTGAGAAAATATTTAAAATATAAGAAAAATCTGAGCATTTTGGTTTGATAATCATTTCTTCTCAAAAGGCGTCTGCCCCCCCCCCACCCCCAAGTGACAGGAGTCTTTTTATCCATATCACTAAATTTGACATTGCTTTTTCATATGCTTCTTTTACTCATTTAATGTTCCCACCCCCTTGAGCCAAGAATGTGCTTCTTATTCCCCTCACTAAGTTTTCATCTTCCTTTTTCAGGCTAATTATTACCTTTCATCACTTTTTTTGCCTACCCTAACTTATTTTCACGATACAACTCCCAACCCTACCAGCTGGGGGAGCCTTCTTATCTTCCTCATTATATTATTAATCTCGCTTTGCTCAAACCAATATTTATCATTTAACACTTATTTTACATATTTCATACTTATTTTTACCTTACACGGCCTTTCCTAAGGTTGGTGGCACCCGAGGACATAATTAATAGCCCCCCTCCTTCCGAATCAAACATAAATAAAAAAAACTTCAGCCACGGCGTTCCCCAGCCTCCCAGTGCCCGGGGCGGCTTGCTCCGGTCGCTCCACTCCTTGTTCGAACAGCCCTGACTTTACTTCTCTTGTTTTGTAGCGGAACCAGGTAATTTCTGACTCACCTGGCATCTGAATTTCAGATGTAACTTGGGAATTTGTTTAACCGTAAGCTTCCCAGACTCATGGTCATCTGCAATAATATCGGTTCGATGTTTTCCTTGAAAAAATAATTAAAACTTGCATCAAACGTCAACACAGCTTTTTTTTCTCAGAAGTTAATATTGTGAGAAGTACCTTACATCAATTGACGTTCACCTCCCTGCCCCCCCCCCCCCCCGCCAAGGAAAAATGTTCTTATCCAACGTTTAATTTTGAGCCAAGATTTTCCAGAATTATTTATACCTTTCATCCGGTTCGGCTTCAGCTTCCATTTTCATTGTTTCGTAGTAGCTAGAATATACCCTAGATGAATGTTGCCAGTCCCGATATTCTTCTTGGTCGTAGCCAACACCAGGCAGGCTTTCATAGCCACTTTCAACTGTTGCGCCTGATTGGGGAAAGCCCGGCTCTAGACGGCCTGGCGGCTGGTCAGCATCAACATATGGAGAAGGAACACCTTTTTCCGTTCGTTCATGATTTGTCTCATGGACATTTTGGACTGATGGACTTGGGTGAGTGATTGGCTAGAATTTAAAATTTCTTAAATGAAAAGAATATTATTCACTTTATTGACAAATTTATTGTTTTTTTTCCTTTTACCTATTTATGTCTCTACCAAGAACTTAAAACTTCTTAAATTAAAATACTATGATTTTCTGAGCTTCAGTGGCTTATGCTCAAGCCATTGACACATTAATGTGTTTGATGTTGTTGTTTTTTTTATTGCTATTTTTAATTAATTTTCTTTAGTCTTCTGCTTCTCTCTCTTTAAGAATGCTAAATAGAAATTTAAGAAGCAATTTAAGAATGCTTTAATAAAATTAGTATCATTCTTTTTATTGACTGAAATGCCTTAACCAATGAATTTATTTGTTAGCCTCTTTTTTTCTCATCTCTAATTTGTTTACGTCTATTGAAAGAAATTAAAAGTTCTTAAATCAAATGAAAACCGTTTATTTATTAGGCCTCAGTGCTTTATACCTCAGTCAATGATAAATTAATGTAAGTAAATGCGTTTTTTTCTTGTCTTTTCATCTTTCTCATTCTGGCTCGTTTATCATTATTTCCTTTTTTACTTTCTTTCTACATAGCCAATTTTTCTATGTATACGCTTTTTTTTTATTCTTATCTTTTCATCTCTCTCATTATGACTCGCTTTTAATTTTCTTTTCTTAATGACTATATATACATTCATAACATGAAGGTCTTTAACAATGTTAGAAGTTTTTTCTCTCCTATTCTCTTATTTATCATCGTATCTTATAAAAACTTAAAACTCCATAAATGCCTTATATTTGAGTGAGTGACAAATCAATTTATTTGATTGCGGTTTGTTTCCACTCGCCTTTTTGTCTCTCTTACAACACCTCTTTTCTCTATATTTCCGTTTTTTTTTATTCATTATTTTTGACAAATGAATATATTCATAATTGCAATATGAGTTCACAGGGTCGTTTTCCTTGTGCGTTCTGAAAAATTTTTAATTTTCCGATATTAAACAAATTTATGTAACAGATATTTTCAGAGGTTAATGTCATTAGATATTGCACTCAAATATGTCCAATACACCACTGGCCACAGTGGCCGCTGGCCATTGTTTTTGAAAAAGGGCAATCATACAGGGTCACAGCTTATGCACGATTTGGCGACATGGCTACACTCAACTTTCAAGCGTAGTTTTTTTGCCAACTTAAGCAAATATTTAAAGCTATAAAAGATAAGTTAAGATAAATAAATTAAGTTAAAAAAAAATAAGGCTAATTCTGTCTATAAAAAAAATGGAATAAAAGATCTGAAGTTTAACTGGACAACGACAACAGAACTACTAATACTACTAACAACAACCGCAGCACTAAGCCGCCTGAGGCCAACACAGCCGCGCATTCTCCTCCTCCATCCCAATCTTTTCAAAGCCTCCCTTTTTACACCCGTTTACGGAGCTCCCATTTTCTTTATATCTTTCTTTAGGATGTTCTCTCTCCCCAGCCGAGGACGAACTGCTTTCTGTTTAGCCCTAGACGGTTGATCAAAAAGAAGAATATTCGACCATATGTCATTCTTCATTTGCCCAATGTGGCCTAGCCATCTCAACCTTTCTTTCATAATAGCCCTAGAGAGTGGTATTGAACCAAACTTTTCGTATAGCCTATTGTTTGAAATACGGTCAGTCAGCCGGGTACCCAGAACAATCCGTAGGCAATTTCTCTGGGAAACATCTAGTAAATCTTCATCCGCTTTTGGGAGTGCCCATGCTCCAGAGCTATAATTGATTACTGTCATCACTGTAGCTTCTAATATTCTAATCTTAATTTGCAGAATTACCTTATTATCCTCCCAAACTTTTTTTAAATGTGAAAAAATTCCCTGAGCCTTGGATATTCTACTTTTGACATCTTCACTGCTCCCACCATCTTTACCAATAATACTACCAAGATGAGTGAAGCTGCCCACCTGATCAATGTTTTCAGTACCCAACGTCACCTTTTCATCTTCACTTATTCCTAGCCTTAGTGACTTAGTCTTCCTAACATTAATTTTCAAACCTATTCTAGCACCCTGAACTCGCAAAACCTCTAAAAGTTTATTCATTTCGCTCAAACTTTCCTCTAGGATGCTTAGATCATCAACATAATCTAAGTCCAGGAGACTTTTTCCTCCCCCTTTGATTCCGAGGTTCTCCCATTGCCTTTCCTGTGCTCCTTAATACAAAATCCATCAAAACTTACAGAGGGCATCTCAAACAGTAGGCTATACGAAAGGTGTGGTTCAATCCTGCTTTCTAGGGCCATAATGAGAGAAAGGCTGAGATGTCTAGGGCACATTCTGCAGACGAATGATGACAGATGGCCAAACATTGTCTTTGTCGGTCAACCGTCTGGGGCCAAACGAAAAGCAGGTCTTCCTTGGTTGGGGTGGGAGGATGCCACAAGGGAAGATTTAAGGGGAATGGGAACTTCACGGGAGGGTGTGAAGTGGGAGGATTTGAATAGATTATAATGGAGGAGGAGCGTGTGTATCTGTGTTGGCCACAGGCAGCTTGGTGTTGCAGTGAGTTGTTGCTGTTAGTAGCAGTAGTAGATGTAATTCTAGCATATGAACTAATCTAGTTCTATTCTTACGCATGATGATTCAGATATTTCTTGACAGAAATGAACTTGGCTCCCTTTTACACCAAAACCTTCTATTCAGTAAAAATAGAGGGAAAAATGGGGGTTGACATGTTGTAACCAAATGCAAAATTCCAGATTCGCCATTTCTATGAATAATTTGTAGCAACAAAAATAGTTGTGTAGTTACAACTATATTCATTTGGAACTAATAATTACTTCAGAGATTTTCATAAAAGAGCCTAACATAGTTCATTAATAAAAAAATCTCTATTTAGTCCTATGAAAGATCTTAGCTTCCCTTCCCTGGGAAACACTTGTTGCAATAAATCTCAAGACCAGCCCAAACTTATTTAAATAAACAGATAAACTTCCAAGTTTTAATTTTCAAAACAAACCTTTTTTATTTTTTATTCATTTATTTTTTATTTTTAGTTTAATTTTATTTTCAACAGTAACCAAGAATCTTTAAATAATTCATCAGCCAACAAGTAAAAAAAAAAAAAAAAAAAAAAAAAAACAGAGAGCATATTCTTCCCATCACATCCCATCCAGTCATACCCCACCAGAGATTGATCGCACTTCATCAGTCACAAAGACATGATAAGCAGCATCAACAAGCAGTATCTTTCAAAGTAAAAAAAAAGTCACAATCAACTCAAATTGTTGATGAATGGGAATTCCTGTATTTAAATAATATGCTTTAAAAAAAATTACATTAGCAATATCTAAAAATAACAGTATCATTTAAAAATATCACTCCAATTGTTAATGCAATAGAAATTCTTCTGCATTAAAATAAAATTCCTTCGAAAAAATTACATAAGCAAATATTTAAAAAAATCATTACTAAAACTGTTACTGCTATAGAAATTCCTGTGCATTAAAATCCTTTAAAAAGGATCTGTCAGCAAACATTTAAAAATTAAAGGTTATATTTAAAAATTATTTATAGAAAATATATAGTCTATATATAAACATTCAAAAAATTATTATTTAAAAAGATAACATACCTGAACATTGGAGAAAGATACAGGAAAGAATTGGAGAGAATTTGCTAAATTATATTAGCAAATATAGAAGTTAAGGATTTTATTTATTTGGGATGTAAGTTCACAAGTTCAGGGATATGGAGTGATCAGGTGCAAATAGCGAGTTGGAAGGGTTAGAAGGCTTCATCGGCGCTATTGAAGAGTCCCCTTAGGCATCTAGGACCGGCAGATATTAAGCTACAGAAGAGAACTTTGAGACGAAGGTAGGCCCAGTATTGAGTTACGGTGGGGATGTTTGCGGTTTTGAAAAAGGGGAAAAAATAGAGAGAATTTATTTAGGACGTTTCAGGAGACTTTTAGGGCTAAGCGAGAAATTTAATAATCTGGTGCTAAAGGGTGATCTAGGATTGTTTTCATTGAGGGTAAAAATATTGGTTGGAATGATGGGATACTGGGAAAAGGTGATTGGTTTGCAGAATAATAGGTTAGTAAATGCAGCTTATCTGGAGGTGTGGCAGGATAGAAGGAAAAGTTCAAGGGCTTCCCAGGTGAAATCAATCTTAAATAGTTGTGGGTTATCAGGTGTTTGGAATGAAGGGAAGGGGATAGGGCTGGAAGCAGGAAATGTAGCAAAACTAGTAAAGGGAGTGCTTGAAGATCAGGAGATTCAGAAATGGCAGTGTGAAGTCTCGGCCTCGGTGTCCCTCGGCGTTTACCGACAATGGAAGGAGGTCTGGGGATATGATAATTATTTTAAAGCGGGTTTAAATAATGAAGAAATTAAGTGGTATATATCAGGGAGGGGTAATTTTCTAGCCCTTGGAGAAAGGAGGAAATATTTAGGGAGGGTAAGGGTAAAGGACGGTCCTTACTCATGCCCTATGTGCGGAGAAAATGGTGAGGATTTGCTTCACTTCATGGCCCTTTGTCCCGAATTACAGGATTTAAGAAAAGAATTATTTTTTGTTAATGTGGGGACAAGTGAGTGGTTGGTTTCAGTAATGGGATCAAAAAATTATGGGACAATAAGAATGATAGCAAAGTATATAAAATTGGGTATGTCACATAGAGATAGATTTTTGTTAAGGGGGTGGGGTGAGTGTGGAAAGTATTCTTGTATGTGTGTAAGTTGTTTTCTTGTTTGTTATTTTTGTAGTCATGGCCCTTGATAGATGTAAATACATCTATCTATTTATGTTAGTTTAATGGTATTGTGTGCTTTATTATGTTTTAGTAATGTTTTGTAATTTTGCGTTGTTATTGTTATGTAGGCTACCATACTTTGCAATGAGTGTTATAATCATGTGCTATTATTTTTTGTGATTTTCCTTTTTTGCCATAGCCCAAAGAGGCTTTTATTGCAATAAAAATATCTATCTATCTATCTATTAAAAAAATAAGATTAAAAAATTTATCATTCGAATTATTGAAACAATGGAAATTCCTATGTATTAAAACAAAATCTTTTAAAGAAATTACAAAGGCGATTATTCAAAAAATAAAAATTGATTTTGAAAAATGATTTATTTAAAACTGTGAATATTGGATGAAAGATAGAGGAGAGAATTGGCACCCCTTCTTTCCTCAGATCAGTCCATTGAGCCAGCTCTTCAAAGAAATGGCAGTCCCTAACAAATTCAAATCCACCCACCTTCAAAGGTCAGACCTGAATGCACCTATGACCACGATCATGTGACCCATACCAAAAGACTTAACAACCACACCCCCTCCCCAGATTAACCTATCTCTATATAAATAACACACAATATGATTGAAGAGGAGTATTAAGGGAAAGTAGTACCTGACTAGGCAAGTTAGGACTTTTCTTTTCATTTACAGCATCCTTTACATCAACTCGTTTCCGTTTCTCTTCCTTTCTGTGAATAGGGGATTCACCCTCACTATCACTGGTCACTGTGTCTGCACTTAAGTCCCTTGTCCTTTTTTTGGCACATACATTAGAGCCAGGTGTTTTTTTGTCTAACGAAGTTCTTTCACTACCTCTGGCCACTTGATCAATAACTTTATCAACAGTACTTGTATAACTAGTGGGTAGTCTACGTATTAAAAATAACTTCAAACTACACTTAATCACAGGGACTTGAGTGGGCACATTCTCTTTGCCACTTGTCAGTACACTCTGTTGGTGCCACTCTTCAGTACACTTCGCCACTTGTTGGTTTTCTTTGCCACTTGTGGGTACCAATTCTTGCTTCGGAGTCTGTTTACCCTTTTGTCGGAACACTTGACAAATTGATTTTGATTTGTTTTGGTCCATTTTTGGTTCATTCGTATTGAGTGGTCGAATCACTTCCGTTTTTGTCTTTTCGTTATTTTTTGATGTTAGGGTAGCAACAGGTGCTGAGTTTTGAGTTAAAGTTCTGCTTCTGGATTCTAAGTCACTACCCGAGTCGAGATTTAGTTTTGGAATTGTTTTCTTTTCACTATTTTTATCACCTACAGCTCGCAATAAGTTGGCAAATGGCTTTTTTGTTTCACTTCCATCTGAATCCGAATCGCTAGAAAAAAGTTATTAATTAGTGCTTACATCTCATAAACATGGTTGTTCACTGGGGGCGGGGTGGGGTTAGTGCGATAGGACAGACAAGAATTAGCAAAAAAGAAGCCCTCTCAATAAAAAGAAAAAAACAGCAGATTTTAAATGTTTTTTTTTCATTTTTGACCCCCACCCCTCCTAAGAAAAATTCCAAAATCACCCTTTCACCTACGGATAAGACCTATGTAGATATATATATTCAAAATCAGAGAGTGTGGATTAAAACAAAATAACTAAACCCCCCTCTAATTGAGTTCACCACCCCTCTAACAAGGCAAACAATCCTGGAAAAAATGTTTCAAGTATATGACGTCTCGTGCTGAAACCTTGCTGCTTTTGCTGCATCCAACATAGTAGCTGCCGTATTTCAAAAGATGTTGACACTTCTTTTTGTCTAACAAAAACTTAAAAGTCCCCCAGATTAGACTCAGCTCTCTCGGCCGATTGCTCCAATTCATCTCCCTTTATAATATTTGGTTTTCAATGTAATTGGAAGCATTTCACGATTTCCCCACAGTTAACTCTACTCCATTTAAATCTACTTTTTTCATCTTCAAAATGGCTCCTCCCTTCAATTTTATGCCTCCTCAAAATAAATTCCCATGAACTACCTGTTGAAAAGTACATGCATTTTCAAAATTGCATAGGTAATATAATATTTTTGCATTTCTGGGGGACTTAAAACTAGACTTAAGCGTTTCCATGGAAATACCTAAATCACAGACGCTGTCTAGTCTTTTTTCTGTAGGTAGATACAATTGCGACGGTAGCGATTACTATATCTAGAAAACATCACATTTGCCGTCACATCAGGACCTGGCCACAACTCTGTTTAGACGACGATTATACAAGATGCATAGGTAATATAAGAACATATATAATATAAATAAAATAAGTATAATTTATTACATTATATTACATATGTATTATAGATAAATTTTACATATCTTTTATGTCATATACTTCAAAAAAAAAAAAAAAAAAATCACAATTCGTGCGCTGTGAGATACGAAAACTTTAACGAGAAAATTTTCAAATAAACAAGAAATTCACCTACCACAAAGATTACCAATTTCGAAAATTACGAATTCTCAATTACTGTCATTGCCAACTTATAAAAACAAATATTTTTCAGGTTAAATTGCACTAAATATTTTTCTAAAACAAAGATTTAATTTTTTGACCATTCTTGTTAAATATTTTACTAACGTAATAGTGACCCATATTCTTTTTATTTATGTAGAACGCCCACTGTTGAGAGAATTTTTGACTTTGTAAACTATTTTCTCAAAAACAACACTAAATAATTAGATACGTTCAAAAATAATGATTGGCTATGTTTTACTATTCCATTAAGCTGCAGTAACTCCTAAGACATAACGTTGCACAGCAAAAATATCATAGAAAAGCAGATAAGCTGAATTTAACAAAAACCATTTTGGTAACAAAAGGGTCCATTTCCTAATTGCTTACTTGGGTAAAGAGCTTATAAATTTAGAGGCTATAGGTTAGAATGAGGTGAGAAATTAATGAAAAGATAGAAATATCTAAATACCTTAAGAGCAAAATAAGACAGAATAAAACGGAATGAACCAATGAATAGAACTTGCTTAATCGGAAGGATTAGCATGGGCGCCTAAGCTTCAAAAAATAAATCATAGAATATCTTTTGAATTATCGTGAATCGAAGAGTTGAAGTTTGAAGGGATGAGCATTAAGGGTTCGAGTTTTGTTGAGTTGGTTGATGGAGGGTTGGATTAAAACAAGAAATATCATAGAAGATCTTTATTGTCACAGTCATCTGACACTGACTAAAGCCGCGGGAATCTCTTATTGATATTATGGACATAAGAAGATAATAGTACCTTTTTACATTACTTACTGACTTACTTGTACGTGGTGCACGTTCAAGCCGCAACGATGCTCATCTTGGCACCCTTCAGGCGAAAACGACATGTCTCATTCCAGAAGTTTCGCTCGAGGGTGGCAGGCTCTGTAATCTGCAGCCAGTGATGATACCAATGACGACCATAGTTCATGGACCCTCCGAATTACTCTAGATCGAACACCGGTGCCACGAGTCACCAATCCCTTTGGCCTCCAGCTCTCTTCTTCCATGCCGGTAGTGGTAAACATTTGCAGCAAATTTTGCTTATTTGTTCATCTGGTCTGTGCCTTGTGTGGCCAAACCATCTCAGTTTCCTCTGCTTAACAATATTAGCGACAAGCGGGCGATCCCCACATCCTCTTCTGACTTCGTCGTTAGAGATTCTATCTGGGAGGCAAATGCCCAGGATATAACACAGGCATTTGTGGTGGAAGGTATCCAAGATCAACGCTTCAGCTGTTTTCAGGGACCATTTCTCACATCCATAAAGGAGAACAAAAAGAACCATAGCTTCTTACACTCGGAGCTTTGTCCTTGTTGAAATTTCGCTTCGCTTCCAGAGACCCTTCCGTAATTGACAGAACACGTTCCAGGCTGATGATATGCAGCTCCGGATCTCTCTCTTGATGATTCGCCAGCATGGTTTACCATTGAGCCGAGGTATTTGAACGACTGGACGTCTTCGATTTGACTACCGTTTAGAGTGAAAGGGGTTTCATCTATCCCAGCCGTTCGCATAGTTTTTATTTTCGCTAGACTTATTTGGAGCTCGATCGAGAGTACCTTGTCTGCCATGTCATTGATCACAGCCTGGCTTCCGTAAAAGATTCAGCAAGCATTTCCACGTCGTCAGCATAGTCAAGATCCGTGACGGAGAAGACCGGGCTCACTGCAACACCTTTGTACTTGTCCAGGACCTTGAGGTTGATGACAAAGCTGAACAAAGTTGGTGAGAGGACGCAGCACCCTCCGCAGTCGAGACTAGGTCTGAAAGCTTGCCATCAACTCTGACTCGAGCCTTTGTTCCAGTATAGCATGACCTGAGCAGACTAATGATCTTCCCAGGTACACCATCCTCTCTCATTGCTTCCCATATTGCATCACGGTTGACCGAATCAAAAGCATCGACGAAGTCTGTGAAGATTTGGACTGTTTCCTGCTTGTGTTGAAACCGGTGTTCAAGGATCTGTCGCAGGGTAAAGATTTGGTCACAGCAGCCCATGCCCGACCTGAATCCTGCTTGGTTGGGTCGCGTTCGACTGTTTCTGACCTGTCTAAACCTTTTTAGAAGCATGATTGCAAACAGCTTGGCATCTCCCCTCTCCCCTCCATCCGCGAGCGGCCATACTTCAACCGGTATTAAGATTTATCTCCTACCGGTTGCTAAGACGTACTTTTCCCAGGTCTGGGTTTACATTATTCACGGTAAAGTGAGCATTTTCAGCTGAAAATTTTAGTTTATTCGTTATTGTAACAATTTCTAAAACTATGGCCAGTCGGCAAAACCTCACTTTCGACGGTCTTCAACCTGGCTTGAAGAAATCTTTCAAAGTTGTTAACCTATACTAAGAACAAGTGGGTAGTGGTGACAACCTTCTCGTGTACACCTGAGAGTAGTGAACACAAAAAGTGGCCAACTACTGCAAATTTCAGTAGCCATCCCGCCATTGGCCATCCTCCGCAGTGTTTGACCAATAATGGCTTGCAAAATCATACCCGGGAGACAGGGAGGGGGGGGGGGTAATCCCCCTATACATATGAAGCCCCGACCATGGTGTAAAAAAAGACCCTTGAGGTGTATCCTAAGGTGGGAGAAAGAAGTTCTATTGCAAGTACCGGTTCTGAGGATCAAATGCCACATGTCGTTAACGGCTGACAAGTGGTGGGTGACTCTCCCCTCTCTTTTAAGTAAAGACTGTTGCCTGCCTATCTGGTGGTGGGGTTCTAAGGACGGGGAAAACAATGTTGGACCCCTTGACACTACCAGTAAAGGCTCTTCTAAAAAGAGAAGGAAGCGAGCAGCCAGCAACCACAACAAGAAGTAGAATAAAAATAAAATCCTATAACACTGGCGCCATAAGCAGACTTTAGGGAGTAAAAAGCCTTACTGGTTGCGTAGAAGAAAAACCGCAATGAGCTCACAAAACCCATACTGTCAGTAGTTTATATTGTTTATATATTATAAAAATATTAATATTTAATTATGTTATTACAATAATAACGGTGAGTCTAACGAAAAGTGGATCATCCCCGAGGATGGGAGGATGTCGTAAGGAAAGACTTTAGGGAAATGGAAACTTATTGGGACGGTGTAAAGAGGAAGGCTTTGAACAGATTGGGATGGAGAAGAAGCATTCATAGCTATGTTGGCCTCAGGCGGCTTGGTGCTGCAATGAGTTGTTAGTAATAGTAGAAGTAGTAATATTAGTAATAATAATATGTAATAACAATAATGTTTTTTATACTGTTAATTAATTAATTATATTTTTATATAATATATTGGTATATGATGGATTTTATAGTATTAATAATAATAATTTAAATAACAATATCATAACGATAATAATAAATAATAATATAATAATATTATGGCCTCCTTGGGTATGATCTTAACAGTAAAGTTGAATTTGTTTTGCTGTGAGGTTTGTGGTGGCGATTAGGATGTGCGATTTGTATTAGTTGTTTTATAATTTATTGAGGCCTGTATTATTTTTAGTGTATCTTTGCCACCCCTTCAGAGTTCGGGGGGGGGGGGGGCTGTTAAAACTCATGTTTATTTTGCTTAATAAATATCTCTCTCTATATACAAATAAATATCAATAAAATTATACACAGAAACTTTGAGCACTGAAAGAAGTTAGCATTTTTGAATTCAGCATGAAAAAATTCCCGAATTTTTTTTCTAGTGAAATTCCCAAATTTCCACCAAAGAAGGTTTTAATAACAATTAAACACAAACTGCGGGTGAAGCAAAATAAAATGATTGCAACTTCAGCCAATAAAGTACTATTAGTATTACGAAGCTTCAGACAGAATTTCCCAAGCAATTTTCACGATTTCCACAAGAAAATCGAGTCAAACTTACCCGAGGGGAGAAACAGCTTTGCGCGCCTTAAATTGATTGACAACCTGAGAGATATCAATCATTTCACCGTCAGTGAGCTGTGCCACTATTTGAGACGAAGGTTCTAAATGATCACCAATGGGTAGTCCCGCAGGAGTCAATGGCTGTCCCTCGTCACTGTGAGAGAGTGCGATTGAAGCCACTGATCGGGGTCCATCGCGCTGATCCAATGGCTGCAACAAAAAGTTAGGCCTTACCGATTTTCTGAGAAATTAGTGTGAGGGAGGAGAAACAAGGATAGACAGGGATAGAGAGAGAGAGGGAGAGAGAGGTGAAAGAGGGAGAAAATGCAATATTTAAAAATGTTGTCCAACTTACAAGGGTACTTGCTATAATTGCTACAAAACTAACATAGCAAGATGTAAGCACTTGGAGTGAGCTTCCAAAAGAAAAGAGAGAAAGATTGAGAAAATAGATAGAAAGAAAACACAAAGATAAAGAGAGAGAGAGAGAGAGAGAGAGAGAGAGAGAGAGAGAGAGAGAGAGAGAGAGAGAGAGAGAGAGAAAGAGAGAAAGAGAGAGAGAGAGAGAGAGAGAGAGAGAGAGAGTATATATATATATATATACATACATATTTAGATAATATATGTAATATAGCCATAAAACCCTAGAACAACAAAATTTTGCAAAAGGGTAGTTAAAACTGTATGGTTTTCTATAGCATTCATTACGAGACATTGCAATATACAAATTACAACACCTGTCTGTGAATGCAACGGCAAGTCCGACAGCGCAGACAAGAAAATGGTTATATCTAGTGCTTTTTGTTATTAAAAAAAAAAAAAAAAAAAAAATAAAAAAATACCATAGAATTTTCTACATAAAAAAAATACAATTTTCGACAAGGCTGCATTTTCATACACAATATGCTCTAAAGCATGTATCTTTGGACTGGAGATGATATAACATACGTATCTTTTGAAAAGTTGCTTCCCTGGGGTATGATATCATGTTGGAGGAACTGTGCTGCCTGATTCCCCTTGGTTCGTTTCTTTACTAGACCAACAACTGAAAGAAAGCCGAAGACTTTCCTGTGTATAATATCAATATCAATCTCTAAAAAGAACAGCCTGAAAATAATAAAATCCCTAAAATGAATAAAATCCCTAAACAATCCCTCAATTTTTTTTCTTACAAGTTTGACGTCGTTTATTACTTTTACTTGAACGTACTTTAAATATTATGAGGCCTAAAATCGCTGCTGAGCTTGGGTAGAAGTGATGATAGCATGGTTCTTTGTTTAGTAATTCTTGCTCAGAAAGTCTTAAAAAAAGCTCTTGTGTCGATTTTTTCTATCATATCGAACCAGTGGTCCTAAAGAATCGAAAAAACACTCATTCAAATGCAGATTCAAAGTTCTAGTGCGCCCTTTCGAGTGTTTATAATTACGCCGTCCTAAAATCCAATTTGAGTAGAAGCAAATGCCTTAAAAAAAAATCAAAATACAAAAGCATATCAGATTCTCTGACACTTAATAATGACAGGCTAAACCCACATCTTTTCTTTATTTTTCGGAAATAGTTTTCATAAAATGTTACTCATGTTAAACAGTTCATTTTAAGAATCACATTGAAGATCATATTTCAAGATTTAAAAAATGCATACCTTTCACATTCGAAAAATGGAATAAGTCTATTTTCGGTTAGCTCTAAAAAAAAAAAGAAAATAAGCGCGTAAGGACCTACCCCCGGTTCACTGGGTGGTCCATTGTCGCTCATATCGCCGTTGATACTATGATTTAAAGGAGTAGTTTTTATAAAGCTTCCTAGGTTCCAACTAGGCGTATGAGCAGGTGACGTCTCGGATACATTTTTGGGAGACTCAGGTCCCCTCTTGGAAGGGACATCCTCTTCAGATTCACTGCTCGAATCACCACTTTCATCATCTTCACTGCTTATTTCCATTGGCTAAAAGAAATAACTTCCCTTTTATTTCATGTTTTTTGTTGTTGCTTTTTTTTCAAATCAGTTAACATTTGAGGCATAACTAAAAAATATGAATTCCCCACGCTGAAATCATACGATTAAAATTCAATAGCTCAATTCGTGATGGTCATGGATGGAATGGTCTATAAAAAGCTAGTTGAATTACCCCTTCTTATTCATCATAAACAAAATCAGTCATTTTTAATTAATAATACAAATTTATTAACAAAAAAAATCACAATTAAATAATTAATACATTAGTTCTGTCTCACCCTCTCCTTCTCCAAAGCCGTCACTTTCCATCCCCCCCCCTTGTTTTTTCTTAGGCCTGTGTTGCTTGTATCTATACCTGCTCTGGGCGGATAGGGGGAGGAAAGCCCCCCCCCTTAGGATTGGCTTTTAAGACCCCATAGGAAAACCAGGAAATTCCCCCTCCCCCCCCCCCAGCATCAAGAATTTGGGTCCGAGAAATTTTCAAATACTTGTCCAGATACCCAGCCCCAGAAAAGTATGTAGCCTAAAATGCATACTACAAAGCACCCCTCCCCCTCTAAATCCGCTATTCAAAAGTTGGGCCTATGTACGTATACATGAAATTATATCTAAATCAATTCTTTTACTAATTTGACAGAACTTTCAAAAACTGATGTTAAAACTACTGTGTAAAATATAGCGGTAACAACTTCAAAAACCGTCAACTTCAATTTAGCGCTATGTCATTTTAAAAAAAATGTACTTATGTCTAGACATCTTGCACAACACCATATGCTTAAATATTCCAATTCTTTCTCTAATATTTCATACCAAAATCTGAATCATTTTATAGATACAAGCTGTTGTAGTAAAAAAAATATGTCATTGCTACCTCACAGCGAACACAGCGCCATCTAATTCAGTATAGCTAATAAGTCATATTAAACAATAAAGGGCTGGGCACACGTAGCTGATATCGGGAACTGATTTTCAATCGGCGCTGATTTTCAAAGAAATCGGCGCCGATTTGAGCTTGAAAAATTTTCTAGTTTTTGGTGCCGATTCACAAAATCAGCACTGATTTTCATCATGATCATCACACAAAAAAAATGGGATACAAATAAATAGTCAGACAGAGGCATCTGTGGTGAAAGACCCCACTACTGAGCTGACAACTAAACAGAGAACTAAGACGAGACCAATCAAGCAACTATTAATAAAGTCCAGTTGACTATTTGTGTCCATGATTTTTGTTTTGAAAATTTTGTGCAATAAATTTTTCTTTCAACAATTTTTTCTTACCGCTATCGTTTGTCCACTAACGCTGAAATCGGTTCCCGAAATCAGCTACGTGTGCCTAACCCTTAAGAAATGAGCTCTCCTTTATTTCAGAAATTTCAAATAAGCTCCTTCAAGTTAAATCAGTAGTTCTGTCAAAAAGTCCTAGATGGCAGAAGTATTTTTTTTTCCTTGGCGGAAATTTAGAGACAATACTAATTATTTTTAAATGATATGTGACTTGTACTTGTACACAAAATTTTATTACAAGGGCTTAACCAAAGATTAGGAATTAATAAAAAGGTACCTTGGCTGATGTATTTGTCAATCCTCTCAAGAAACAATAAATCCAAAAGACTCTTAATAAGGAAATGTTATTTTCAACCATTAATTTATATTAACATAATATTAATATAACATAAACTATAAATTGTATAGAAGTTAATCAATAGTTAATAAAGACAGTTATTCACAAAGAGTCGTAGCAAGAAAGAATTGAGAGTAGAAACCTTATTTCTTTTTAACAAAGTAAATAACTTTATTTTTATAGTTTATTTCACGTCAAGTGGTGTGCGAGGATATCGTAAGGAAATTAAATGGAAACTTCTTTGGATTATGTAAAGACTGAGGCTTTGAATAGATTGTGATGGAGGAGGGGCATGCGTAGCAGTGTTTCCTCAGGCGGCTTGGTTCTGCAGTGAGTTTTTAGTGGTATACTGAATAAAAAGCTTTATATACAAAGGTCTGATTAGACAAAATATTATCTAAGATAAAATAAGAAGTTACCTTGTATATAGAATAACCTACCTAATGTAGTTTACCTATATCTACCCTGTATACAGTTACGTTATATAGTTAACTATATGAATTACTATAATAAGTTAACTATATAAGTATAATAAGTTACCTATATAAGAACTTACCTAATATAGAATAATAAGTAGAAAACAAGGGAGTAAGAAGGAAGAATAGAAGTTAATACCAAGTTAGTTAGATAACAAGTTACCTGAGCTGATGTATTTGTGGATCCCCTCGGTAAAGATTCTTGATAAGGAACAATTTCATGGCGTACGGGTTCCCTAATAGGACTTGGCTGCCTTACGCTTCTAATCGGTGAAAGAGGTCGAGAGGGTAGGATATTCAGCCCTAAGGATCTCCTTGGGTCGGGTGATTCATGCCTGGGTCTAACAGGACTTGGTATACGTATACTCCTGACCGGTGACAATGGACGAATCGGCAGCCCAAGTACTCTTCTTGGATTGAGATCAATTTCCACGTCCACGTCCGACACAACTGGTTCATGCTCCAGCACGTTCCTACAACATAAACATTGAAGAGATTTTACAAAAGGAATCATGTACATATCGGTAAAAAAAGAAAATAGCCACTCAGCCTCAATATAACCTCTCAATCCCCCCCCCCCCAATCCTTGATTCACAGGTAAATTTCTTTGTACTAAATTACTGAACACTTTCATTGCATTATTATGTATATATACATACATATATTGGGCCCGTGGACGACCTGGAGGTCAAATCGACCCAGCATATTAACTATGCTAATTTAAAAGCTGTATGTGATACATCATAGGAAAAAAGTAAAATAAGGCGAATTAATTTCCTAGAAATTAGGGATAAAATAGTAAAAATCGGTAATTCAAAAGGCGCCGTGTCTGTTTTTGTAACATTTAGATTTACAGGCTCACTCCTTGAAACAAAGCAAGCTTTATCGATTAGTACAGTATATATATTATATATAGTATATAGTATACATAATACTATATAGTATTATTATAGTATATATTGCCCTACCGTATTTAGTTATCAAAATATTAAAGGTTTTGTTTTCCCGAAATGTACATTAATCTCATTTCTCACTCACAGACTAATTGGAGCTTTGGACGGAAAAACTTCATTGGCATCATACAAAATTCAGTTCCAATTTTTTAAAATATACTACTTGGATTCCATGAGTCCGTGAAAATAAAGAGTTTTTCTTCACTCTTCCACTCCTAACGATTTTTTTTACGTTAGGGGAGCTTGGGGAAATATGTTACGGCTAGGGGAGTTTTGGAAAGATTATATATATATATATATATATATATATATATATATATATATATATATATATATATATATATATATATATATATATATATATATATATATATATATATATATATATATATATATATATATATATATATATATATATATATATATATATATATATACATATATACATATATATATATATATATATATATATATATATATATATATATATATATATATATATATATATATATATATATATATATATATATATATATATATATATATATATATATATATATATATATATATATATATATATATGTCAACAGAAATTTCAGTTGATTATCATAAAAACAGTAAAGTAGTAAAAAAAAAAAAAAAAAAAAAAAAAAAAAAGAGGAAAAAACATGACTAAATCTTGAAAGTGTGTAAACATACCATAAAGAGTATAAAAGTTTATAAACATAAATTTAAATGTTTTGTTAATATCCAAACAGTAGGTCTACTAAAAAATAGGATAAAACGACAAAATTTCGATAAGAAGAATATGAAAACAGATTATATATCTGTGGTCATTTTCGGTCATCAGTTGAGCTGGAAACGAAGAGATGCACCGAAAGCCATAGCTTTCCTCACCCACTAGCAAGGCCGTACCCAGTATTTTTTTTTCGGAGGGGGTTTTACTCCGATTTTTTTTCGGGGGGGGGGGGTTAAACACAAAAAACTCAAGAAACGTCCACAAAATATATTTATATCCATTTTTGTTACGTTTTTACGAGCAAAAAAAACATTTCGGGAGGGGTTCAAAACCCCCCTAACCCCCCTCTGAACACGGTCTTGTCCACTGGTAAAGAATAGTGGGGTAAACTGGGAATAGCGTCACACATGATTGTAGGACGGTAATTCAACCAACTCTGTCACAAGGTTTAGTGGTCTGGGTCAGTATGACTCAAGATATGAACCACATAACGCTTTACTACTACTACTACTACCAAAAACTCACTGAAGCATCAAGGCCCCTGAGGCCAACACAGCTGAGTCCACTCCTCCATCCCAATCGATCCAAAGCTTCCCTCTTTAATCTCTCCCGAGCTTCAATTTCCTTTTAATCCTTTCTTACGACTTCTTCTACCCCATTCGGGGACGAATGAATAGGCTAACAAAATTAGCCTCAGCCTATAAATAATGGTAGAAGAAGCTATAAAAAGTGATTTCAGGCTGCAGATTGATGATCAAAAGACTCAGCTACGACAACACCTATGAAATGGAAGATGTGCCATGTGCACATCCATGTGCAAATCACAGTGTGCCATGTGCACACCGATAACTCAGTACTGCTTGGGAGTGGGGAGGTGCAGATGTCCAAGAAAAACATTGTCCTGTTTGTAAAGCCTCAGTACAACCTCTTAATCCCCCCCCCAACTCCTTGATTCACCGGTAAATTTCCTTGAATTAAATTACTGAGCAATTTCAAATTGTCATAAAGGAACGAGACGAACTGGAGCAGGAATTAGCCCTGCTTCACCAAAATAATAAATTAATCTATAATGCAAATGGTTTACAAACTTATAGAAATCAGGGATTGGAATATAAGAATATCTATTATATTTACCAGAATACACCCAGACTGAATGAAAAGATAGCAAGTTATCACCTAGATGGATTTGCTAGTCCTCCAGGCCAAAATGTTTGGAATAGAACTGACATCTGAGAGACTGATGTAAATAGAAAGTAGAAAAAGGGAAATCTAAATCCTTGATTTTGTCATGAGTAAAACAGGGATGTGTTCGATCACCATAACTTTTTGTAATAATGGTTGATTACATCCTGCGGAATACAGGGACAGAAGGCATCAGGTTGAGCCCTGAAGTCCAGGTCAATAATTTGACTTCGCAGACGACTTAACATTGCTCGAGTAAAGCAAAAAGCAGCTTCAAGAATTACTTGACGAGATCACGGTGAAGGCAAACCATCTTGGCCTACGTGTGAATGCTCAGAAAACCAAATGCATGGCGACTAGTGACTCTTCTCTGTCCATTAAATGAGGTGACCAAAATGATGAGCAAGTTGTCCAGTTCAAATATCAAACAGTTCGTGGTAACGAACTGTAAGTAAGGAGTGACCCGGCTCAATGGTAACCAAAACTCTAGAAACGGTATTTTGATACCAATAGATACATCAAAAGAATCAGGCATTAATTCAGATTTTAAATATATAAGTTTCATCGTGTTTAGTCATTATTATGAAAAGTTACGTACCTGAAAAAATTTGGTTGATTTTTGAAGAAAGTGGGAAGTAGCCCTAAAAAATAACTGAACCTTGATTAACAGCCCCCAATCATAGTCAAAGGATCCGAGAACTCTAGTGCAATGGTTAGGAGCTCCTATCTGCAAAAATGTGGACTTCCACATTTTTGTCAGAAGGTAAATCACGGATACGTGTTTATTTGTTTTTGTTTCCCACGGCGGATAATATTAACCCAGTGGTCCTATAAAACAGTGGAAGAGCTCATTAGAATGGAAATTCAAAGTTCTAGTGCTCTTTTTAAGTGACCGAAAAAATGGAGGGCAACTAGGCCCCCTCCCACGCTCATTTTTTTCCCAAAGTCACCCGATAAAAATTTTGAGATAACCATTTTGCTCAGCATGTTCGAAAATATTATAAGTATGTCTTTTAGGATAACTTAATACCCCGAAATTTCCGAGGGGAGGGCAGAAACTTATGAACTTTACCCAATGTTAACATATAGTATTGGTTATTGGGAAGTATACAGACGTTTTCAGGGGTAGTGGGGGGGGGTGGTTCGGGGGTTATTTGGAAGGATCTTTCCATGAAGGAAGTTTTCATGGGGGAAGGGACATTGCTATGAAGGGGACGCCGGACTTCCCAGCATTATTCAAAAAAAGATCAGAAATTAAATATAAAAAATCAAGTTTTTCAACAGCAACAGCAGCAGCATCAAAACTTTAAACGAACAGAAAATATTACATATATGATTGGGTTCACCCCCTAGTCAATACTTCGCTCTTTAAGCCAAAGATATTTTAGTACTTTCATAAGAGCTGTTTATTCTAATTAACGGCCTTTGTGATTGAGCGGTCATTTTTAAAGAATTGGAACAAAATTCGAACTTTCGCTTAAAGAGCAAGGTATTGACTAGGGGGCGAACCCCCTAATATACGTATTGAAAATCTATGAATATAGAAGTTCGTTACATAAGTTAATTCGTAAGTTACGTATATTTATTACTAATAAAAACGTTCGTAAATAAAATTAAACAAGTTTCGAGAAAGCTATTTAGCCAAATAAAAGTAAATTAATATGAAAATTGTGTTTTAATTATTCATGTACGGTGAGCCAAGATCAAAACCTGCATTTATTCAAAAACGTTCAAAAATTAAATAAAAAAAAACAAGTTTTTTTAACTGAAAGTAAGAAGCGACATTAAAACTTAAAACGAACAGAAATTATTCGTATATGAAAGGGGCTGTCCCCTCCTCAACGCCTCGCTCTTTACGCTAAAGTTTGACTTTCTTACAACTCTATTTTTTTTTAAACAATAAAAAACTTTAGCGTAAAGAGCGAGGCGTTGAGGAGGGGACAGCCCCTTTCATATACGGAATAATTTCTGTTCGTTTTAAGTTTTAATGTCGCTTCTTACTTTCAGTTAAAAAAACTTGTTTTTTTTTTTTAATCTGGGAAGTATCATTGAGAACACCAGCTCGAAAGTGAAAGAAATAATCACCACAATAGGACAGGCAAATGGAGCCTTTAACAAACTACGTCAAGTATGGAGATCTCAGAGATTTTCTCTGCGCCTGAAGCTACGCCTTTACAACAGCAATGTTATGTCAATACTACTCTACACAGCAGAAACATAGCATCCGAATCCAGAACAAGAGAGAAGAGCCTTAGCTTTTGAAAACTCGTATCTTAATAGAATATTATACATCCACTGGACACAGAAGGTGACAAACCAGTCAATCCGTGAAATACGTAATAACCTCTAATAACCGACATCATCAGAGTCAGAAGGTGGAGATATTTGGACCAAGTCCTATGTATGGATGACCATAGACTCCTAAAAGCCGCTTTACACTGACAACCACCAGGAACTCGCAGCCGGGGAAGACCCAGAAAAACACTAAGCCGGATCTACCAGAGATCTACGAAACCTGCACACCTCCGTTTTACCAGAATGGGAGGACATCACTGCAGCAGCGAAGATGAGGGAAGATTGGCGGCTCGTCCTTGATGCCCTGGATGCCTTAGGAGGCACAGGCGGATCTAAGGTAATATCCTTGATGAGCAAGAATCCTTTACGGCTTTGAGAATATTAAGAGCACGAAAAAATTGAGGTGGAATTCTATAAATCATTAAACAGACTACCATCCAACGGAAATCAAATTACCCTAATATGGACTTGACAAGACTCTGGGATCAAAGGCGAAGCATTGAGAGGGCGGAGCTAAATTGACACAGAAAGAGATGGAAAGAAAACAAAGAAGACGATTCCAAAGCTGACTAAATATCATTTAAGATTTGATAGGTCTCAAGCATAGGTACTCAATGGGGTTTGTTTGCTTTACTGAATACTCTTAAATATGGAGCCGAAATATTCGTCTAAATTTCACTGTCTTAAAATAATTTCTAGTGGTATTATCTTCCCTCTTTATGCCCATGATTTGCGTATATCTCCGCAATGTCTTTATATTTATCATTGCAAAAAAAAATCTGATATAGTTTGATGCTTACCTAGGTGCCTCCTGTAAATGTGGAGTTCGCTCAGACCGAGCAGGAGTAGGAGCCAGTGAAGCAATCGGACTGGGAGCCGACATGTCCTAAAATATCAAATCTGAAAATTATCCTCAGATTAAGAATACCCTCATTATTAAAATAAAGCTAGTCAACACATAAACAAAACAATTTTCCCCTAATAAGTTGAAAACTGAACAAAGTTCATAACCTTGATGTAGGCATTTTATTTATATATATATATATATATATATATATATATATATATATATATATATATATATATATATATATATATATATATATATATATATATATATATATATATATATATATATATATATATATATATATATATATATATATATATATATATATATATATATATAATATATATATATATATATATATATATATATATATATATATATATATATATATATATATAAGATTTGTAAACATCTTATTTTTTCTGATAATACACCTATTTTGACGATTTTATTTTTAAAGTTATCATTTCCCCCTTCCTCCATTCCAAAATCTTAGTCCCCCCCCCCCCGAGGAACCAATACCTGTGTACGTACCTGATTGCAGACAATTTAATTATTTTACAATCAAGTTCTTTGTGCTGATGTATGTCTTTAATTCTTTTTGTGTTGTTTTCCTCAAATTATGCCATTATGTATTCTTTAATCTTACGCTAGATAATATACATTCGCAAAGTTCGAAAAGAACTCTTTCGTCAATATTTGTGTTACTGCGCATGACCAAACCTTTTGAAAAAAGATAATAGTTTGCCAAGTCTCAGTTACGACAGAGTTTCGCAAAAGAAAACAATACTAAATTCAAAATTATATATCTCAATGAACTTGCCGGCGGACAAGATTATAATGGAATTAAGTCAGCGGAATTTCCAGACATAAGTATCTGATATCATTTCCCATATATATTCGTAGCTTGAAAGCGTTTTTGCCCGAAACTATTTTATTGCTGGGAGATAAATGGTTAAAAATCAGGGTTTTTAGCCATTCACCTGGGGCTACAGGAAAAGGAGCAGGTCCGAGAATAGGCTGGAAAGAGATCTGAAGACATATTTAAAGAGGTTGGAACTTGGTGGTAAAGAGAGAAACAGAGGTGGAGACGGAGAAAGCTGTTTGACCTTAGGGGGGCTTAATGTTCCGATAAGTTTTTAGCAGAAGAAGTAGCTGGTTTTTAAAGAAGCCGGAAAAATCTTGTTTATCAACTAATTTGATATGTTTTGGTAAATAATAAGAAGTCAATCGCTCTCTAGTCTAGCTCATTCGCATTAGAAAGTCCGTATGTTAACCAACTCCACGTTCAATAAGCTTATTACAGTTGATTTTTGCAATTGTTAGCTCTCAATAGGCAATCTTAATTATTGAACTACGCTCCATAGTACTGATCGAAATTTATTACAATTAAATACTTTCTTATTACGCTTCAGAGCTCAATAAACTAAACTCAGTTCTCTTACAGAGAAAATAATTTGGCATTTCTTAGGATTCATCAGTGCAGTAATAAGGCAAAATCAGTTCAGTTATAAGTCTCTACTCTCATTGTTTAAAGTAAGTAACCAGATTAACGACGCTTGACTACCAAGTACCCTGTGTTGGCCCAGAAGTGTGTTGCTACAGCCGGCTCTGATCTCAATACGTCAAACGTATACGTCAATTGCAATACGTAAACTCAATACGTCAAACATATTGCGTCTAACGTCCCGTATTGCGTCCCTGGGTCCCGTATTGCCAAGCTAAGGTCAAACCCTCTGCATCACCACAGGTTTCTCAGTTTCTGAAAACAAACAATCACGAAGCTTGGAAAAAAGTCAAATGCTTGATGGTGTTTGTAATTTTGTTAAAATTTTATGAGTCAAATAGTTCTTGATGATATATTTACTTTATGTTGTAAAAGTTTTTTTGTCCAATGGAATTTATATTTTATTAAATTTTGGTTTATAATCCCCAGATACCCCTATTGGTAAAGCTTGTCGTTCTTCGATTTTAATCTTTTGGTTTTACAATAATTACGCTTCACCAACAACTTGGTGCAACTAATTGTAACAAGCTCCGTTGAAGGCGGGGCAAATCGTCACCTACTTTTTCATAATAGAGCCAGATGTTTACTGCAAACGAGTACACGTAAGAGGATCTTTAATCTACATTCCACTGACAGCAAACTTGTGACACGCAGTCACAAGGGAAACGCCATAGGTGTAGCATACATCGAAAATCTAAAGAGCAAAAAGTCATCAGAATTCTCTGCCCCCCCCCCCATTCTTAAAATTTGGAATTTAACATTGTACGTGACACCGTCAAATCAGAGTTTTTCAAAATGTTAACACAGTACATTAAAAAAATTTTACCATTGCTCATCAATGGACTAGTTTACCAAGTCTAATGGTTGCCATTAATATTGAGTAATTTCTTAGACCACACTACCTTTACATTTACAAAATAATACAAATGAAGATATAGAAAAAATGGGTGCATTATTCAGGGCCGTATCCAGGATTTTTTTCGGGGTGGAGGTACAAAAACTTTTAAAAAACGCATCAAAAATTAGTTTTATTCATTTTTGTTACGTTTTTACGAGTCGGACAAGCATTTCAGGGTGTGGGTGGGTCAAATATTCCCGAAATATTCCCTGGGTGAGTCAAACCACCACCCCCATCCCCCTGGAAACTGCCTTGGCACTATTTTAAAACAAGACAGTGGACAAAAAAAAACTATAAATAATAAAAATCCCGAATATTTCGTAATTTGTTTTCGAATTTGTTTATCTTTTATTTTTTATTTACATAATTCAGTTTAATTTGTTTTTTCTCCACTGGCAAAGGCTTCCCGACATGAAGGGAGGTATGAACCGTAGTTGCTAGTCTGCAGGTGAGGCTTTATCATCTGCAATATCACAAAAACGCAGATTTAAAAATACAGTCTTGAGAAATTATGTCAAAACGTATCTCAAAAGAGAAAACTTTTGTTTGAGTTATTAACTAGTTATTAGTGTACAAAGTTTGTTCCTTAGGTTTACAGACTTAAGCTTGTTTTTGAAAAAGTTTGATAAAAAATTTGCATAGGGTTCCAGCAAGTCTTTACCGCCAATTTTAGCAATCAATACATCACGACTTTTATCTTGTCTTTATTCTACTTTTTTCTCTTTTTACATACATTTTCAACTCTAATTGAAGCTACAAATTTTGCACTAAATGTAGCATGACATCTTATGGATAGTGTGCATAAATAGTTAGGCTTAGTCCCCACCAAATGCAAATTCGCAATCACAATGCAACTTTCGCATTAGTTACTAAAACAACACTATCTTTGCAAAAATTCATCGCAGGCGTTGCAAACTTTCGCATACAGTTAAACTTAAAAATTTTCAACTCAAATAACAGCTGGATGGAGAGATGCCTATTCTACGCAAGAATTCGCAGCGCATGCGCGCGAACTTTGAAAATTCCCTTTTACGAATTACAACAGCGTCAAATTTTGATTTGACACACTAATTCTTCATTAGCAAAAACTAGAACAGAAAGTGTAAATCCGTCAAGAAAGGCTATACCCTAAAAATTTCATCTAACTCCCGACTGGGTGTTTCTGCCTGCAGCCCCCATACTGGGTGAGCATTCGGAGGTGGCTGAAACTGACGAGACGTTGGAAGTGGTGGTTTTGTAGGAGTTGGTCTCACCGGGGGTTGCTGTTGAATGCTACTCTTTTGACTTGATACAACAGGATAACGAGGCGGAGCTCTTTTCTGAGGAGTTGCAAACAATTCAGAAGGCTGAAAAACAAAAATAAAAATAAGTAAAAAAACAACTCAAACCCTTAGGGTTTGATCACGAGGATCCAGAGCTAGAACAATTAATGAATATTTTTCAAGTGGTATTTTTATATTAATTTTTTTTTTTGATATAGGTACAAGTTTGTTTTTACCAATGTGCTTTCTTTTCCATTGAAATTATAGACTGCATTGAATATAGGCTATATGCCGCGGCACAACGTAGCAGCTCAGCCCGTTAGCCGGGTCGGACTTGAGCTGGGGTGAGGGGGGGATTAAGAGGTTGTATTGAGGCTGAGTGGCTATTTTCTTCTTTTACCGATATGTACCTGATTCCTTTTGTAAAATCTCATCAATGTTTATGTTGTAGGAACGTGCTGGAGCATGGACCAGTTGTACCAGACTTGGACGTGGAAATTGATCTCAATCCGTTTTTCGTTTTTCATAGCACTTTTCTATTCAGAGACAGTATGACATTGACTGAGAACGCAACATAAGTATTTGATGTATTCTTTTAAAATTCCTCTTTTAAAATAAACGCTAATCTACCAGTCTTGAATCGGTTCTTAGACAGTACCACAAGATTCAAAATAGGATGAAAATATAATAGCTCAGAAAAAAATTTGGGCAATATATTTGCACATTGGGGGGGGGGGTTAAAACATAGCATATATTAAATACGCAACCTAACCTAGGTACCTTTTTTTGCCCCTTCAACCCCAAAAAGCTAAAGTTTGAACCTTTGTTACTAAATGAGCATTACCTCACTATGCAGCGAAAACCTGTTTTTCATTAAGCATCTTTGAGATTTCGATGCAGTCTTTCCCGCGTGTTTACCTGATTCTTAACAGGTACCAAAAAGAAATTCAAAAATGAGAATCAATTGTAGTTACCAACTAAGGTAATAAAAACTGAAAAAATAAGATTGAGTTTCAATTTTACTGCTGATTTGACCACTGAAAAACAATGAGCGGGTAGTCATTCAAAACCACGAAAGATAGAATGTTCTCACTTTGTATGTCAAGGTTACTAGAAACCATAAATGTAAAATAATTACAAAAATAATATGAGGATTTCGAAATAACAGACAGACTAGATTCTAGTGATTCGTCCAGTATAGTATTCTTTTATCAGAGACTTTTATATTGACAAGAGAGTTTGATTGTCCAGACGTCTTACTCTCATATTCACAAGGGCCTTGTTCTTCAAGCTGTGAAATTCAAAGAATCTTATTTTATACGATAAAGCACCGTTCATGTGCCAGGATTTTTTATGAAGTTACCATTAAGCTTAAAAGTCATACCCGACGTCTTTACACTTGAGATGATTAACATAAACCGTTTGCTAAGCTGTTCTCAAAGGGAGAAACAACAGGGCAACCCTACTCTTCCTCCGTCTGAGACAAGTCTGTTTTAATTTTATATTTATTTTTTATTTATATTATTTTAGTTTTAGATCCTAGTGGGATTTTTTTTTTTGCTTTTCTTCTTTTTTTTACGCTGAAGGCAACTTGTCCTATAAGGGCGAAATATTCGTTGGATTTTTGTTCCCTTCGTTTTCTTTACCAACCATAAAACCGTTTGTCATTTCCAGATTCATTTCTTTGTTTTGAGACATTCATTCATTCTTCTTCTTCTTCTTCAATGTCAAATGTCATATCGAATTAAATATTGTCTCGTTTTTTCGGGGTTTTTCCCCCTACATTTAATTTGCAGATATTTAATTTAATTTCTTCCGGTAAAGTAAAAAAAAAACTACAAATATTCGGAAATTCATGACGACGGTGGCAAAATAGAAGAGTGAGAGTATGCGCTAGAAGCGCTGAACTCCTCAAAAGCGATGATAACATAGGTGAATATATTCAAAATTAAACCGAGTTAAAACTTTGAATAAACTTTAAAGAAAGCTTAAACGTTTCGCAAACTGCGATTGTATCCGTTCAGTCTGGAATGACCTCCATATGAATTCTTTTATAGGGAATTTCCAAACACAATTCTATAGGGAAAGCCTAGGTAAAACGTGATTAGTTCCATACCAGGCCCTAAATATTTAGCGGCCTGGCACCATGAAAGATTGCCGAAAAAATCCAACGGAAAATATAGTTAGAGAAATTTGAACAATTAACAATACTATTACAGCTACTACTACCAAGAACTCACTGCAACACCAAGCCATTCACTTATTTCCTTCCTATTTCCATTAAATACTTCCTTACGACCTTCACCCATCCAATTCGGGGACAACCTGCTTTTCGTTCGGCCCTAGATGGTTGGCCTAAAAGGGTGATCTTTGGCAATCTGTCATCCTTCATCCACAGAATGTGTCCTAGGTTTCTCAAACTTCCCCACATTATAGCTCTAGAAAGCGGGATAAAACCACATTTTTTGTACAGCTTAATGTTTGAACTACGGCCAGTTAGACGGGTAAATGGACTGAAAAAATCTAGACCACAAAAAGAATTATACAAAAATAAGCTGAGATAACCAGTGAACACAATCAGGAATAATTGAATGACGTAAGGAAATAAAGGTAAAGATTTTAAGAGGGTTTTATTTCTTGCTCAACATGTTGATTTTCAAGCCAGTACTAGCAGTCAAGAGTTTAAACCGTTCTTGTCTCATTGAAAAAAAAAATGTTCAAAGTCCAATGATCCCACATTGAACCTTATTCATTGGAAAGAAAAAACAAGGAAATAGTCATAAAATCTTTGAGGGTGCTGGCCACCCTGACCCACTCCTCCTCCAGCTACGTCTATGACACGAACCGATAACAAGGAGCATCACCAATGACGAATGGAGAGCCGAAAATTTAAAATATCTGATTGGTTGGGTCGGTTTAAAAAAAAACTTTTTGTAGTTAATAATAATAAGCAACCTCTTTGAAGTAGAAAAAAGAAGAAAGAAGGCTGAATAATTTGCAAATTTTGCAAGAGCAATTAGCTCGCCAGAAATACGAAAAAAAATATTACTCATAGAAATAAAAAAGTTCTAAAAGGGATTTTCATTACCTTAACTAGAAATATTTTTGGACATACCACGTCATACAAATACACGTTGCATTAAAATCAGATAACTTGTTTTGTTTTTTTTTCTTTTACGCTTGTGGCGCTTTTCCTTTTTTGTATTTTTGGAGAATATTATTTCCAGAAAACAGAAAAGCTGTCAAATGGTATATTCTAAGAAAAATTGAGGAAATGATTGTTAAATGTTAATCTTATTTAATGAAGAAGCTAAATATCAGACTTTCTAAGAGGCTTTGCAATAATGTTCACGAATCAAAAAGATACACCAACCACACTAGCATATGTAGGCTATTCTTACCGCTTTTTCGGGAGTTGGCATGACTCTTGGCAACGCTGTGTCAATATCCTCATCCTGGAACCTGGATGGAGCAGGAGTACCCGGCATTTTATCAACTCCGATAAGGCCAGCCTCTCCCTTAAGTATAGACGACTTGACAACATCAAATTCACCAAGAGCATTGGCAATCATGCGACTCGTCGGATCATTTTCAAGTCTCACCTGAAATTGTTCAACCTTTTTAAAGAGTGTTTTTTTTTTTTTAATTTACTGGAAGGAAGCTTGGGATTCGTTCCTGACTAGAAGTGATTAATTATCCACAGAAGCAAGAGATGATGAATTTTTCTTTCTCCTAAAATTCCTAAACTTTCTCTTTTTTTTCTGCAACAATCGTTGTAATCAATTTTGAAATACTGCTTTTGTAAAAGGAGAGTCAAGGAAATTGGTGACTGTCTTTACATGACAACTCTGGCATAGAAGTACTGACAGATAACCGTAACGAGATTGTTAGTAGTTTTTCCATTATAATTTCCTAATTCTGTTATTTATTTGGCATTGTTTATCTTTTTCTTTACTTTATCAATTATCTCTCTCTATCCTTCTAATGGATTCCTAGATACATCTCTGGTGGTCATGGGCGTAGGGAGGGAGGGGGCGGCTGCCCCCCTAGACCTTCAAAGTTACATTAGATATGGCTGAAAAAGTAGATGGTTTGGAAAAAGCAGTTGATAAAACTCCATCACACTATCGACTGCCCCCCCCCCTAGACAATATGCTGCCTACGCCCATGCTGGTGGTATACTTAATTACTTAAAATATTACAATAAACGAGAAAAACAAAGTCGCCTCTCTTCTTCATAGCAGTTTAGAACTAAGCCAAAACCTTTTTGCACCCACGGAAAAGTTATAGACAACTCATTGAAATCATCCCAAAATATTAAAAGAATAATACACTATCAAAAGCAGTACATGTACATGGCTTCGAAATCTCCTTAGAAAATTTGTTTCTTGAGATACACATTTCAGGCTTAGAAGAGCAGTCGTAGATAAAAACCAGATATAAAGACGCACCAGAAGACCATAACCTTTGCCAAGATTATGTTTTCTTTTTTCTGTATGTGCCTTAGATGCGCAGGGCAGTAGACCATCAAAATGGGTTCATTTGAGAATTTAAAGAGTTCAGAATTAATATTAAGTTATCATTCAGAGTCATTTTGGAAGTTCAGAGATCATTTTAAGGGAATTAATTCCTAGATTCGCAGGTAACTTATACTACTTGGCTTAACCAATAAATAAACGGTAATAAACAGTAATTTCCGAAACGAACATCTAGAACGTTCATCTACCTGACCCACTTATTGATGCATACTTAGAATTTTTCAGTATTATCAGTTTCAGCTTCTTCTAATTGATCCAAACAGGAGATATTAAGAAAATAAAACATATTAACAAAATTATTGAACAGAGTTTTTATCGATACAACTAAAACAAGTAACAACCAGTAGGCCTAAGGCTAATTTCCTCGCACAAAACAGGGCACGCGATCAAGACATTAAACAGCAATTGCACTAAACATAGAAACTTATTGAAACAGATTACATGAAATACATAAACTATATATATATATAAAAGATAAAGAGTGAATTTCAAACAAAACATACATAAAGAAAACAACTTATAAGCCAGTATTCAAAACTATCAACCACAATTCATATTTATACCCATGGGGGACTGACAACATGTCCCCTCCCCTATGGTCTCCCAATGCCTTGGGGGGGGGGATATACAATTTCTTTTGCTGTTTTTAATTATCTATTTATAAAGAATGACAGTATAAGAGTCCTTTAATTACGAAGGTTAGCTGGAATGATTATGTTGGCTGATAAATTGCAGATGTAAATATGACTTGTAAGATAAGCACATCTTCGCCATCAGGAGAGCAGAGATAGTATTGCACAGCTTTGATTAATTAAATAGTGATTGCAAGCTGACAGTTTGACCCAAACCCCAGTCCCCATGTCTACATACGCAAAATTATGTTCTAAGGACGCACATGCTACAGGGAAAAAATACGGGAATAGACCTATAACTAATAGAACTTGGGCATTTGTAATGACCCATCCAGATCTACCTTGTCGGCAGGGGCGTCGTTTGGGGGTGACGAAAAAAATAATGTGGAGAAAAAAATTATACATCCCATGCCCTTTGACAATCCAGATATGGACCCCTCTTGGCCCCCCAATAAAAATGTTGGAGATTCGCCCCTGCTTGTCCGCTAAGAGACGACGAGTGGATAATTTATCGGATAGCAAATCCGTTCACATCTGGATTACACGAAGCTATATTGAAATAGACTGCATCCTTTCGTTTTTGGCGCAAGAAACAGTTATGTACCTCCATTTTTAATTCCATAGTATATGATCCAGGATTAAACCCCGTCGATCTTGTCGCCTAAGAGACGGCGATTGGATAACTTATGGGGTAATAACTATTTCTTTGACGTTTTAAACTCACTAGGATATGAGAATTTTTATATAGCTTAACTTTTAATCCCATAGCAGCAACTTTCAGGAACAAAAGTTAGTACTTTTGTCATTAATTTTTCAAAATTGAAGAATACTATTTGAGCAGCTGTACCAGGAAAAGAAAGTTTCTCCCGTCAGTAGTAACTCCTACTATTAATTTTCTTATCGATTAACATGAGAACATGGCTCATTCTTCGAGCGTTCTAGAGATATTACGCAATAGATAGATGAAGACCTAAGTGATCCTTTGACATTGCAATAGAAGAATCAATTCAAGGAAACTGCGGAAAGCGTCAAAAATTTAAAATTGGACGTCAAAAATGTCCATAATCAAAGCAGCCTCAAGGGAAATGGTTCCAAATTATGCAATTAGCGCTTCCTTCGCAAATGCATTTTAGTAGAAAAAGTCGACATGGGAAATAGGTGAATATATTCAACTATGTTATCACTTATCATCGCTTTTGATGAGTTCAGCGCTTCTAGCGCATTTACTCTCACTCTCCTATTTTGCCACCGTCGTCAGGAATTTCCGAATATTTGTAGTTTTTTTTTCTTTACGGGAAGAAATTAAATTAAATATCGGCAAACTTGAATATAGGAAATACCCCCTTAAAAATCGGGATAATATTTTTTTTGTAAATTTTCAACTAAGGGTGGGGAGGGAGGGGTTAGAGGGTCCAATATTTACCCCTAATCTTCCATATGAAAAATGTTTTCTTGCTTACAGTTTCAATGGCATACATGTCGATGAAACTGTAAGCAAGGAAACATTTTTCATATGGGAGATTAGGGGTAAATATTGGGCCCTCTAACCCATCCCCTCCCCACCCCTTAGTTGAAAATTTTTCCTCGTTCAGCCCATTCTGCAAATGCAGGGAATACGTTCGAACCCTGAACAATAGTAACAGACAACAGTTGAATCGTTAGACGATTTGTTAAAACAAGAGGAGTAGTTATGATTATAGAGTAAAACGCTTGAAGTAATCCATCAATAGTCAACCCAAATCCAAGGTCCGGACGCACTCAAATCGCTTGTTGTTCACATCCTTAGAGCCACATCTACCTCAAAATTATCACTGTTCATCGGCTTCTTATTTAGTTTGGTACTTACGTATTATACCAATCATACTCGAGAAGTTGGCTCGATTAGATGTGAGAAAACCGGTTTTATCTGTCTGTATTCAGAGACAATTAGCTTAGGTTCAATAGAAAACCTACGATGTAAGTATATTTTAATTAAGTATTTGTTATATAGAGTTGGTGTTTTGGTTAGGTTATATTAGGTATTTAATATATAACTTTGTTTCTAAAGTACTATGTTTTCATCATATTTTGGCACATTTCATTATGATTAACCTGACTTCACTTCTCAAGTGTGTTTGATATAATACGTAAGTACCTTTAATTTAATCACGAAAAAAGATCATAGCAGACATAGTTATTTCCGAAATAATCCGTTGCAAACTTGCTGATTCAGCATTTTCTGAATTAAAAAATGCTAATACAGTGATAACATTGAAGTATTTTTTGTCACAGTGAACCTTAGGAGAAGCTGCTTCTGCATGTGCACTCCTTAAAAGTGTCGAGAAAATTACTACTACCTGGAAGGTTTCCTAGCATCTGATAGTGAAATTCATACAAAGCATACATTATCGGGCTTAAAACATGGCTTATTTGACTCGAGGGGTGCCCAACTTAATAAATTATGTACACCATGTGACATGTGCAAAGTGTGGCAAAATTGTGCCAAGCGCTGCAGGGATTGTACCAAGCGTGGCGAAACTGTGCGGGACATGGGGCGCTCCAAGATATACATCAGGCGACGGAAAGTTGACGACCCCTCGATTTGACTAGTCACCTGTGCATTATACGACCCTCACTCAAGTTTACGCTGTGTAAAACCCAAGAACAAACCGGTTTCTTCGTTAGTTTCTTTCAGCTTAGTGTGAGACAAGACAAAGACAAGTGACAGAATAGATGGGAAATATTTAATACATTTGCACATTAGGGGGTGGGGCTAAAGTATTTGGACAATTTCAAGTTAGAAAACAATTCTTACTTCATAATATGCAGAATAATTGTACCTAACACATTTTGCATACAGACCCGCTATCATGGGCGCCCATAGGCTGAACTTTAGGGGGGGGCTTACCTGGTCTAATCGGCACTTCCAATGCTGTATAATAGAAATCTAGTAAAGTTCGATGTGGGCCAATATCTTATTTATTTTTATTTTTCTTTTAAACCAAGGCGCTTCTTATAGAAAAAAAATATCATAGAAACTTCAAAAAGAGCTCATAGAGGGCAACCAGCCCCCCCCCCCCCACGTTAATCACTTCCCCAAACACATTTCTCCAATAAAAATTTTGAGATACCCATTTTGTTCAGCATAGTTTAAAGGTCCAGAAACTATGACTTTGAAGATGACAACCCCTCCCCCCCCCCGCACACACACAATCCACAGGGCAAGGGTTGTAAGTTATGTCCTGGGGGGATATAAGTTTTTTTTTAGAAAGGGTGGTCCTATAAACCTCGAAGGGGGCTCATTTGACTGGTAATCAGAAGTTCTACTGGCCTTTTTAAGTCAAAAGTGATTGGAGGTCAACCACCCCCCCCCCAGAAGCACATCCAGGATTTTTGTTCGAGGAGGGGGGTTACTAATTTTTTTTTTGAGAGGGGGGGGGTACATAAAAAAAAAACTCAAAAAACGCATACAAAATTTGTTTTATGTCCATTTTTGTTACGTTTTTACGAATCAAACAAACATTTCGGCGGGGGGGGGGGGGTTCAAACCGGTTAAACCCCCCTGGATACGGCCTTGACCCCCCCCCCCCTACATAAATCATTCCCCCAAACACATCCAATCAGAATTTTGATATAGCCATTTTGTTCAGCGTATTTGAAAGGTCCAGAAATTTTGTCTTTGAGTATGACCCCCCAATAGTCCTCAGGTCAAGAGTTGTAAGTTACGCCCTAGGAGCATATAAGGTTTTTATAGAAATGGAGGTCGTATAAACCTCGGAGAGGGCTTATTGGATTGGTAATAAGAAGTTATAGTGCCCTTTTTAAGAGTCAAAGTGAACAGAGGGCAAATACCCCCCCCCCCCCCCACACACACACATACACACGCGTCGTATTTTCCCGAAACGCATCTGATAGAAATTTCAAGATGGCCATTTCTTGTCGTAGAAACTTCCAAAAGGGTTCATTCGGCGGGAATGAACCCTTGCTCCTTGAAAGAGCTAGTGCCCTCTTTAATAATCAAAAATGATTGGAGGGCAACCATCCCCCCGCACCCATCATTTCCCCAAACACTTCCAATCAAAATTTCAAGATAGTTATTTTGTTTGATATAGTTTAAAAGTCCAGTAATTATGTCTTTGAGGATTAGACCCCCCCCCCCACAGTCCTCAGGGAAAGGGGTTGTAAGCTACGCCCCGAGGGCATATAAGGTTTTTATGGAAACGGTGGTCGTATAAACTTCGGAGGGGGATCGTTGAATTGGAAATCGGAAGTTTAAGTGCCATTTATAAGTCAAATTTATCGGAGAGCAGTTACATCCCTCCCCCCGTCATATTTTCCCCAAATGCATCCGATAAATTGTGAGATAGTCATTTTTTCAAAAATAGTCCAAAGATCTCATAACACGGCCTTTGGTTGACACAGCCCCCGGAGTATGGGGGCAAGGGTTGTAAGTTATGCCCCGGGGCCATGTAAGGTTTTTATGAAGGGGTGGTCTTGTGAACTTTAGAGGAGGTTCATTTGATTGGAAATATATAGTTCTAGTTCCATTTTAAGAGTCAAGCGTGACGGAGAAAAAATAGCCACCCCCTCCCTGATATCCTCTGCTCCCCAAACACATGCCATCAAAATTGTGAGATAGCCATTTTGTAACCAATAGTCCAAAGAGAATATAACAGTGTCTTCAGTAATCAAATATAAGAAATATTTAGGCAGACGTTGAACTAAATCAAAACAAACTATGAACATGTGGACTTTCAAATAGGTGACAAAACAATATCTCAAGAACAACTTATATTATTAAGTTAGACCTTTAGGAGTAAGTTGTGGGGGATTTTGAACTAGCTAGAAGGCAATATGAGCATACTTTTAATACTACCACTACAGTTACTGTAACTAATGACGCTAAGAGTATTAATGTGAAACATTCAGGAATTTTTTAGCAATCAGCTGTCTCCTAAGCCGATATATTTCCCAAACAAATATAGTCAAAATTTTGAGACAGCTAATTTGTTCAGCATAGTAAAACGGTCCAGCAACTATGTCTGTATGTATATTGGGCATGTCAACCCCCCATAATTATGTAATTGGCCCGAAGTTTCTCCCGACATACAAATAGCAAGCCAAACTATGGATTCTTATAGAAAAAAAAACACGAAAAGATATAACTTTTTTTTCATCAAAATGACTATGTCAATAAAAACGAACAGAAATTAATTTAAAAAAGCTTTTCCACAAAAAAAAATTTTTCAAAGGAAAGTAAAGAGCCGCATGAGCTTGACTCGACTATTTATTCTAATATCTGTTCGTTTTGAGTTTCATTTATCTGTTGATAGTGATTCGTGGTAGTTTTATGCTTGGAAGATTATTTGACTTTATTTTTGCCCATTTTTGGCTTAATGGAGCTCTTTACCTCTCTTTTAAAAACTTATTTTGTGGAGTTTTTAAATTAATATAAATATAAGGCAGCGTCATTCAGCCAGGAGGCTGGCGCCCCCCTCTGCCCTTCTCCCCTTATGGGTGATCATACCTGCTATACTTTACCCCCACCCCTAATGTGCAAATATATAGCCCAAATTTATTTCTAAAGTATCGAAGAAACTAACGAAGAAACGAATACCTAATTTAAGGTGTTATGTCGCAAATAACGAAGAAATCGGTTTGTTCTCGAGTTTTGCACAGTGTAAACTTGAGTGAGTGGTGTATAATACACAAGTACCGTCACATCACTCTCTAGGAAAGTTTCCTATAACCCCCTCCATAGCTTTTATTGTGCGTTTCTACCTTTTAACTCCCACAGAGCTATACTGGTCAATTTATTATCACTTCTTCCGTCATTGCATCACTGCAAACGTGACCAAAGCCTGGTATCTTTTATTTTCTTTTACGACAGTGTTGAAAACTGGAAACAACAATAATATTTTGCATTAGCATTATTGAGGTTCTATTCTCTGGGAATGTTCAGCAGATAATTTATCAATCTACCTTAATATCATTAGGCAAAGAGGAGAACCCTTTCCTGAAACAATTATCAGAAAGGATTTCCACTCTTTAGAAAATGCTGTATTTTAGATGTTTCCATGGCTACAAAAAGAAATTCGTGATCTCTAAGACACAATATTCACCGGGAAAAAAAGATTTATCTGAGGACCTTAGCTAAAGATAAATCAATTTCAAGATAAAAAGGAATAAAAATACATTGAAAGAGTGACAAAGTCCCGAGTATTCAGGATCTGGAGGTTAACCTGGCGGGGGGAGGAGCGTGTGTGTTATTTTTAGGTGCACGATTTTAGTCTAAGAATTCAAATTTTACATTTTTTCTGAAATTTCTTAAAATATTTAGACAGGGGTACCTTTTTGGCCTACTTTTCGAAATGGAGGATTCAATCCCTCTATCAATCCCATTCGGGCATATATGTCACTTACCACTTCCCAGGAAAGTCATTAGAACACTTATAGAGGAGCTCTCATCCCCGTCCGGGGGGGGGGACAAATGCCTCCTGTCGCTAATTGGTGCCCCAGGTCATTTAATATCAAAACAATTTTAACCAATAATACAGGCTTACTCCCCCCCTTTCCTGAATAAAAACGTAAAAACAAAATCGACCAAATTCATTATTTTAGCTTCAAATGATAGGTAAACAGAGTTTGGTTATACCATAAGAAGTTCCGTCTGTTTAGACCATCATATTCAAACATGAGAATCTTAGATCTTTTCCTATTTTATTTTACAGCAGATGTTCCAAGTGACCCCAATTTAGCTCTGCACATTTCTTGAGGCACAGTACAAAGTTGTTCATGACTTTCTTACACAACGACTGAAAAATAACCCTGATCTCCATCACAATGGCTTCTTATAATCAGACAATAGTCCCCAAATTTTATGAAGATACTCATAGCCCCAAGAAAAAAAAACTAAAACTCCAACGTGTGGGAGCTGTAAGAGCTTGTTAAGTACGTCTTGATGGATTGGAACCTCGCTGTAAGGGACAGGTCTCAAAATGTATACAAATGACCCATTTCGCAGGTCTAAGGTCTGCGAGTCAGTGCGTCTTGAGACTGAAAACACAATCTCTAAAATTTCCAGTTAGTCAATCAGAGCACAACTTTCAGCTGCAAAAGAGCTCATCCCCTCTTGATGAGGCTGGAACCTCAGTATAAGTGACAATTTTCAAAGAGATTGTCGAAGGACCAACTTCGCAAGAGTATAGAACAACTTGGACACCGTTGCATTGAATCTCTGACCCTCTCAACGAGCTCGATTTTACGCTTGCTGGGGTGTTCAAAATGGATTGAACTGCTTCCACTAGTTGCATTAAGATTCCCTCCGGCCTCACACTCCTCAAAGTCCTCTATCCATTTGTAAATTCTGCTCTTGGAACTTCTCACACTCAAACTGGGATGCGTTTGATCGTTCTCGATTTCCCTGGGGGACCATGCCTTGCAGGGTCCCTGTTTAGTTTGTCACAGTGTATTTTTTAGAGTTTCAAAGAAAGCCTAGATATGTTCATGGACATTAAAACTCCCAAGTCCAGCAAAAACAAGGATAAGAAGCGACCGAATATAGGAGGAACTATAAAGTCTAAGCAATGCCCTTTTTTATTCATCCTGTATTACAAGCTATTTTGACAGACTTAACCTTTTACAAACTGAATATCAACTTCCAAAAGACATGCTTCAGCTGTCCATCCAACCCTTTTTTCATATTCTTTTATCAGCTATAAAATAGCTAGCTTGATTTGATTCCCCACCCCCTACCTGTCCCCTAGATAAGTGCAAGAATGAAGGTTCTAATCATTGTTAATGTTTTATTTTTCCTCTATCATTCACATATTAGTTTTATCGCCCCAGTTTGAATGCTCGTCAATATTTAAAAGAAAGCTAGTACAGGAGCTCATCCGTACTAGGGTATATATGCCTAATAAATATATCCCTAACTGGGATAAATATGCTGGTCTCCCATTTGAAACTTGAACTGCTTGCACTTCTGGTGGTAATAACTATCAAGATATAAAAAAAAGGAATTGCCTAAACTTAACTTCGCTAGAATTTCAAATGCAGTGCTACTATTTTGTATACGATATAGACGACCCGTTTTTTTTGGCGAAACAATTGATGACGACACAAGTTAAAAAAGTGCTGTCTCACAAAAAATATTCAAAAGGTAATCAAACCAGAGTGCAAAAAAATGGTAACACATCTGGCCTTCAACAATAGCCTCAGACAACAAGAGACCAAATCAATTAAATTAGCAAAAAAAAAAATACAAGAGCTCTGCCAAGCGTTTCTTTTACGATCCTTTTCATGGAATAGTCATAGGAAAGACATTCATTTGGAGAATTGCCGGATATCTGTGTTCAAAAATTGAGAACATTTTTGTTACGGACTAGCTAAATACAAATCTGCAAATAATCGAATTCAAAATAAGTCTAGCCCATGAAATCAGTCAGCGATCTGTTTCCGGGGTTTTAAAGAGCGGCTCCGTCTACATCTTACGAGACACCTTCTTTTTAAAAAAGCAGAACAACAGAGCAAATTTTTATCCAAACTTAGAACTTCAGGTAAGGCTTCAAATTAGCGGTTCTAAATCAGTAGTTAAACTCCCACAGAACGATGATACACTGATCAGTGTTACCAACTGGACAAATTGTATGTTAAAAGGACACATTTTGTAAATTTATTACATAAAGCGAAACATCTGGAACCCAATCTGGAAACATCAAACGAACCAACTGGACATATATATTGGGGAAAAAATGTCACTTTTAACCACATTAGTGCTTTTTCTCTCTCTTTTTTTTTTTTTTTTTTTTTTTTTTTTTTTTTTTTTTGAACATCCAGGTTTTGCCAGAGATGTTGTAAGCGAAGAGGTTTCTCCAAAGGAAGGGTTTTATTTGTTTACACCAGTTTAGTGCTTTCAAACTAAGCCATTTTGAATGAATGTTTTTATTTGAATTTTTTCGTTTTCATTATATTTGATGTTAACTAGCTGCTTTGAAAGAGGTTTTCAATACTCTTTTGGTCAATAATACAACTGGGAAAAAACTAGTTTTCGAGATTTCATGATGGACAAATTTTAGCTCAGCCATCTTTCAGTGTGTGTGAAATTTTTACTCAAATTCATATGAACCTGGAAAGGATTATCAAAATTCTAGCCTACGAATCCATCAAGCAAAAAAGCAAATCCCCAACATCACATTACAGGTCCATCACTGGAAGGGAAACGCCGGTTTTATGTAATTCTTTTTGCAAGTCGTTATCACGAAAAGAGAAAAGGTTAGGGGCAAAATTGCTGCATTCTGTGGATGCTTGGCTTGATGATAAGAAAATCTGTGTTTTTAGGCGGAAAAGCCAGCATTCACACAGTTTATCATATTTTTAATATTCTTTTTACGAAGAAGGGGTCTTTAGCCGGTGCTCAAGGGGAAGCGTTTTTCTTATTCCAAAGAACGCGTTCATTATCAAAAGTATAGGTAAAGTGGCTAATTATAATGCGAGCTCCTCGCGAATACCTAACATTTTTACTAAATTATTTTAAAGTTGTTTTCTTTGGTCCTTAAGGACAAATATAGCTTTCTTTCTCTTTTTTTTTAGGCATGTTACTACCCAATCTAAAAATAATTATTTTATTTGCAGTGTTTAAAACTCGGCCGTTCCAAAGAATTTAGATACCTAATTTCTTTTAGCAAGGTGAAATTTTTTGAAACTTTTTTCTTCACTACTTTTTGCCAAGTCCCAGTGGGATATTAATACTAACAAAGCTCAGGCCCGTGCCTTTCTTTACAACTTTGTTTCTAGACGAACAAAGAGCTTCCTTCTTTCCGAACTCATCTGTCTCATTGAAAAAGGAAAAGATAGAAAATTAAAAGGTATACTTTTCAGTTACTACCACGTGCTCAAATAGACATAATGAGTAAAGAAATACTAAATTATTTATATCTAAAACATGAATTTTTTCTTACATATTTTTTCGAGATGTTTTTTTTGTTGTTGAAAAACCTGTTCCCTCCTTCATCAAATTTTACCGGTTTCATGTATTAATTGTATTTAAAATGTTTCCCCTTCTCCTCTTTTCAATTGCTGAAACGCACCAAAGGCTCCTTGATAGTCTGGTAATTACAAAACCACTTGGAAAATAGACATTTGGCCCATTTTATCAGATTGACTTACTATTTCATGTAGGCATGCATACAGTCAGAGGGGGGGGGGGCTCAAAGGCCAATTTTCAAAAAAAATAATTTATTCTATTTGCTTTTTTATACATACTGCCTCCCCTCCTAAATAAATTGTCATATACATGCCTAATCTTCAGTTTAAATATTTATTATCTCTTTTGTTAATAAAAAAACTAAAATCTCCCTTCTGACGTTTAATTTTATTTCTTCAGGGGAAGGAGAGAGCTCAACCCTGATGCTAAAAAACTAGTTTAGAGCATTCAAATCAGAGCGACAATGCATTCCCCTAAAAGCATTCTGATTGGCTTAGATTATTTACGGTAGGCCTACATGATTGAGAAATTTAGGCCAAGATTTAGAAATTTATAACACGAGTGCAGTTCACAGAAAAAATCGGTTCAAGAAGATTAGTTTTTAAAAGCAAAGTTTTTTTTACGGAAGTAAAGAGCGAAGTTGAAACTTAAGGAACAAGAATTACTGCTTCGCTGATCCCGTAAGATATATCAACAAAAATAACTTAAATACACTGATTCGTAATATTTTCCAATAGCTCCGTAATTTTAAAAACTTTCAAAATAAACTCACAGAAGAAAGCATATTCCAAAAAAATATCGATCGAATTATTCGGTGTAGATTTCAGAGGCAGACATGAATTTCGCAACTTTCCAACGACCTTGTATCCGAAACATTAAATGTAACCAACATTTGATTCGTAGCAACAGGGATAATACTATTTCAAGGCTTTTTGAGTAGGACCCGGAAGGTCAGTATATTTTCAATCTTCAATAGCTTCAATTTTGGTTAAGGCTATTGCGGTTTTATAGGGGAAGGGCACTTGTCCCAGACGCAACAACTTTAGGGGCGCAAAATTCCAAATAAATAATCTAATGGTTATAATCATTTTGTAATTATAGAAATTGCATCTTTATTAAAATAAAATAGATTAGCATTAAGCATAAGCAAACTTAATCCAAAATTTTCATTTTTTCCACATCTTTATCACTATTCCTTGAAACAAAAGTAAGTATACCGAATTTAATTTATTATAATGTTTTTTTACTATTTCGAATTTAAATTTCGTTACTAAGAGAAAATCTTGTTAATAGATGAAATTTTTGTTAAAATTTGGCCTGAGACAAGGGGGAGGGGAGCTAATCAGGATTTTGCCCCAGGCGCAAGAGAGGCCAGAACTGCCGCCGGTTCAAATACCAAGGGCATCAAAAAGAAAAAATCCACATGAACCTAACTTCGGTCAATTCATACCTGAAATTAGCGGTTTTCTCAGAAATCGATTGTTTCAAAATTATGAAGTTTTTAGGGCAGTACAACATTTCCGACAGTGTTATCACGTTGAAACAGTGAAAATATATAAGCTAAACTAATTATTTGAAATTGACAATACATTTGCTTCGTAAAAAGTCAAATATTAACAATTTGTTGATTCCCAAGGACAATTACACCTTGAAAGAAAGCTAAACCTTCATAAGCTGTTTAATACATTCTGTTTTTAGTTGTTTGTTGTTGTTTTTTTCACCCACTCCCTTTAATTTGAATTTGGCACCTGCTACTACCCAAATGCATAACACCATATAGACCGAGTCTCTTTCACTAAAAATTGAATTCCCGATTTTTTCCTTTCTTTTTTTTTTTTTAATACATATAGTTGCGTAGGTTTCCACTTAACCAAGTCTAACGATCGGGTTCCATTTTCACTGTCCTTTGTAATTCAGGATTATCCTGTTTCCAAAAGACATGTTTCAAAACAGAGTAAGTGCGGTCCAAGTTACCAAACCCAAGGGCTGCCAAGTTGCCTTTTCGCACAAAAACACTTTTCCAACACGCACCAAAACTTCCATTACAAGCAATATATTAAATTAAAGTAAAAAATCGCTTTCTGAACCAAGTTTCTTTAATATTTTAACGGAAGTAGGAGATCTAAGTGAACGGAATGGTGCTTACGTGTTATTCCGACCACACTGAACAAGTGAAGTGAGGTTAATCATATTGAAATACACCAAAAACTGATGAAAATAAAATACTTTAGTAGCAAAATTATGGGAATTACAGAAGAGAATTATGGAAAGCAGGCCGCCCAGAACGAACTCTGTTAAATACCTAAACGAACCTAACCAAATTTATTTATTAAATATTTAATTGAAATATACCTACATAGTAGTTTATTTCACTTAAGCTAAGCTAATTATCTCCAAATGCCGATAGAGAAACCGGTTTTAAACAAACTAAAAAAATCAAACTTCTTGAGTGTGGTCGGTATAACACGTAAGTACCAAAATAATTTTTAGATAACAGCAAAAGTGTTGAAGCCTGAAAATTTCTGAGAGTTTCATTTATCTAACAAAGCTATTTATAAAATACAGACGAATGTTTGTCCAGAAAGCGATTGCTCACCTTATGTAAAGTACAGTTTAGATCCCTCCCCCATAATAGAATCCGCCAACTTAATAGATATTGTTCAACTAAGTGATAGGCCTACTCTATTTTGTCCCTATTTGGACCAAAATGCAGCACTTACCTATATGCTAACGGTATCTCTTTTGTTACTTATAAAAAGGCCCTAGATCTCTAAGTGAACATTCGAGTGAGCATTTGTTAAGTAATCACGACTACAGGTTAGAAACGATCACCTCTGGGGAAAAAACACGCATGCATAACCATAATTCACTCGGAAAATAAAAGATTTTTTCTTATTTATTAGAACCGTATACAGAATATTATTTACGTAAGATTATTCCTTTATAATAATATGTAATTACTCTTGAAATGAGCATAAATACTGTTGTAATTAGAAGACAACAACAAAACGAATTTGCAATAGAACGGTGGCCGACGTTTACCCCCTCCCGGAAAAAAAAACCCGCAGAAAGTACCCCCGTTGAAAATAAGGGTTTCCAAATTAAGTAAACGCCTAGAACCCAATAAAACAACTATCTTGTAGATTTTGCATTGTTTTGGCTATTTTCCAGTCCCTGCCGTTTTTAATCGATCTGTACCACTGAACCACAGTTCATATAATTATATAATTATCCAGTATGATCATTCCCTATCTCACCCATTATAAAAACCCGGACCGGGGTGCGAGTGCTCCAGAGAACGTAGAAACATAAGCGGCGTCAGATCTTTTCACGGGTAGACAAGTCAGACGCGAAACAATCGGAAACAAGTGGAAACCCGCTATTAATAACTGCGCGAAGAAGTGGGAGGAGCTTTTTGTTCGCAACGAGAACGAAGACCAGAAATGATCTGCGATAAGCTTACTGGATAATTATATGAACTGTGCACTGAACTAAAGACCAATAATTACCAAACAAAGTCTTATTAAGAAAACTACCAAATAAAGCCCAGATTGATTACCAAATTAAACGCAATTCTTTTTTCTGTACTTTAGAAAACTGTAATTCGATATTAACGCTTTGATGACAGTTTTTTTTTTTTTTTGTCAAACGCACAAGTGACCTCATCAATTTCTAATGTTAGCCTTTGAGAGCATAATATAATGGTGTTAAAGCTCACCTTAGCTATAGAAATTCCAAATAAAAGCCAATCGCCTTCTACCTGGTTTTGAGTTTTAATGTTGATCCTTACTTTCAATTAAAAAAAACAAGTTTTCTTTTAGACGTATCTTTGATACGCAAAACGTATTAAATGTGTCAGGTTAAATGTGTCACTTTTCAAGTATTTTCTGTGACAACACCAAGAACATGCAATTTTTAAATGCAAATCCCCCCAAAATAAGGCATTCTCCAAATGCATTCCCTTGCCCCCTCAAATTGCACCACTGGTCGTATAGCCTGAACAAAGCTAAAGTGATCTTAAACACGATTTTATTCTGTTAAATTAAGTACACATGGCGTTTTTTTCCTCTATCCAGTTTTTTTTATTAAAACGTGTACTTTAGTTTTTTGTTACTATTGGCAGTGATTCGTTCTTTACTAGGTTGAAACTACCGCCACAACGATGATAATCAGGTTTGTCGTAGGCAGTATTTAAGTTACTGAAAGCAAAATTCACGAAATTTTCCCACAAAATTAAAAAGAGACTCCTCTGAATAGCCATCTAAAATGAAATACCAGTCGTACAATTTTACCAGCGTAGAAACTGGAAACGCAATTTATTTCGAACAATGTTAGATGTTTTTCCCAGGCGAAGCGAAATCTGGCGGCCGAAGCGATATTCGACTTTTGTCCTACCTACCTTAAGACATATCTGTGAAGCTGATTAGGTGCAGGAGAGTGCGTGAACATAGTATTGTGAAGCCAGGAAGGCAGAATAAAGCAAATGAAATTCGAGCTAACTGATAGTTTAAGCATGTACCTATCCTTTGAGAATAATGCCCGAACAACACGATAGTCATTGGGAACAAATTAGTGTTGAGATTGTCTTTTCAAACTCAAGTTCTCGCCACTTCAATTTTCCGCTTCTGTAGCAAATGTATAAAATCAACGAGCAACATGGGTCATTCATAAATTTTGGCTCTTTAGCGACAGGTGTGAATACACTGTGGCTCGGGCATAAACCTTTCCACAAATTCCAGCAGATAATTTAATTTACGGTGACCTTCAAGAAGAAGCAGATCATTGTTTGAAAATTATCTGAAAATTTTACACGAAAATATGGATAGCTATGCTGAACAGAACATTCATATTTAACGAAACTTCTACAAAGAGAGCAATCTGAAAAGGAATAAACCATTTGTTTTCGACAATATTTACTGGAATCTTTCTTTTACGTTAAAATATTATTTGTTGAACTTGTTTACTAAGCCAGAGTAAGAATATGTGGAACACACACTAATTAACTTGCTTGAAAAAAAAAACAGTTACTGCATTATTCAGTCCCCTATTTAAATTACTATTTAGCTATGTGTAGTTTGTCGGCTGATGTAGTTCCCCTGAACTCCGACACCAAAGCAAGCAGTCAAATCTCTGGCGTGTCAGTCCGACCATACGGTTGGACGGACTTCAGACCAAGGACTATGCAGGTGAGGCCTTAGGGCCCAGGCTTCCTAAAAATCCTATATTTTCCAGGATTTCTGGGCACATGTCATTCAAATGATCCAAAAAAATATTATTGGCTCATCTTCCAACCTGATGTAGCGCGCCAAATATGCAACACCAACACAAGCAGCAAAATTTCTTGCGCGCCAGTCTGACCGTAAGCTTGGAGGGATTTCAGAGAGATAGAAACACGGATTAAGCCTTAGGAGGAGTGTGTATTTTCGAAAATCACACTAACTTTCCATGATGTTTAAATAACAGTTAAATAAGGAAAAATCCGTTTACTTGACAGTGAAACACAAAAAAAGAATATCTGGATATTTCGGTCACATACACAGTGGTCGTCTTCAGCAGATACAGCTAATATGCTGAAAAACGGCAACTGTGTATGTGACCGAAATATACAAATATTTTTTTTGTGTGTTCACTGCTATATATGACATGTTATTTATATGTCCTATTGAAGTGTTATTTATACGTAAGGGGGAGTATCTTTTTAGACGAATTTCATATTCTATCTTTCTTAAGTATATCGGACGAAACCGTACAAGCATTGGTTTAAAAATGATATTTTATGCCGTCTGTATTTTATCGGTTGATGTAACTCATCCTACATACGACACCAGTGCACGCAGAAGAATTCGTGGCACGTCAGTGTAACCCTTAGGCTTCAAAATAACAGATTTCACGACATACGTATTCAATAATAGGTCTATAATAGAATAAATATATATTCACACAGTCTACACTTTAGGGGAGGATCTTTTTAGATGTATCTTGTATTCTTTTTTTGTATGTAGTCTACTTTGGGCCAAAATTTTGCAATTTTTTTTTTCATTATGGTCTTTTTTGCTTTGATTTTGAATGTGTGAGCATTTAAGACTGACCTGTTATTGCGATGTTTAATTTGAAGATACGAACTGAACTCTTGCCCTTTAACTTGGACGTGTGAGTAACAGGCAAAGAGTTATTTCCGAATATTTTTATGATGTCAACTTAAAAAATCGGAAACAAAATCGCCAAAGTATTATTTTTGAGATATTGGTACTATTAATACCGATGACGTAGGTAATTTCCCTGACGATAAATAAAAGTTCGAATATGGATAAATCCTTTTATTAGACAGTGACAATAACAATCACAAAATATACTGGACATTCCGGTCACAAGGACAGTGACCATCATCACCAGAATCATCTGCTTTTCTGCTGATGGTGGTCACTGTACATGTGACTGAAATATCCAGTATATTTTTTGATTAAATAAAAAAAAACAAGTTTTTTAACTGAAAGTAAGGAATGACGTTAAAACTTAAAACGAACAGAAATTATTCCGTATATGAAAGGGGCTGTCTCCTCCTTAACGCCTCGCTCTTTACGCTAAAGTTTTTTATTGTTTAAAAAAAATAAGAGTTGTGAGAAAGTAAAACTTTAGCGTAAAGAGCGAGGCGTTGAGGAGGGGACAGCCCCTTTCATATACGGAATAATTTCTGTTCGTGTTTTTTTTTTATAATTTTTGAACGGTTTTGAATTGCTGCTGGTTTTGATTTTGGCTCACCATGCATGAATAATTATAACTAAATTTGTATATTAATTTTACTTTTATTTTGTTAAATGGCTTTCTCGAAAGTTGTTTAATTTTATTTACGAACGTTTTAATTAGTAATAAATATACGTAACTTACGAATTAACTTACCTAATGAACTTCTATATTCATATAGTTTTAATAAGTATATTAGGGGGTTCGCCCCCTAGTCAATACCTCGCTCTTTAAGCTAAAGTTCGAATTTTGTTCCAATTCCTTAAAAATGACCCCTTAATCACAAAGGCCGTTATTTAGAATAAATAGCTCTTATGAAAGTACTAAAAATCTTTGGCTTAAAGAGCGAAGTATTGACTAGAGGGTGAACCCAATCATACACGTAATATTTTCTGTTCGTTTTAAGTTTTGATGTTAATCCTTACTTTCAGTTGAAAAACTTGTTTTTTATACTTAATTTCTTATCTTTTTTTTAAATAGTGCTGGGAAATCCGGCGCCCCCTTCATAGCAATGTCTCTTCCCCCATGAAAACTTCCTTCATGGAAAGATCCTCCCACATAAAACCCTGACCCACCCACTCCCCTATTACCAGAAAAAATCCCCCCTGAAAACGTCTGTATACTTCCTAATAACCAATAGTATATGTTAACATTGGGTAAAGTTCATAACTTTCAGCCCTCCCCCTGGGGACTTCGGGGGATTAAGTCATCCTAAAGGACATAGTTCTCATATTTTCAACCATGCTGAACAAAATGGCTATCTCAAAATTTTGATCAGGTGACTTTGGGAAAAAAATGAGCGTGGAGGGGGGGAGCTAGTTGCCCTCCATTTTTTTGTCACCTTAAAAGGGCACTAGAACTTTCAATTTCCGTTCCAATGAGTCCTCCCACTATATTCTTGGACCACTGGGTCTATACGATCACCCCTGGAAAAAAAAAATAAACACGCATCCATGATCTTTCTTCTGGTAAAAAATGCGAAATTCCACATTTTTGCCGATAGGAGCTTTAAACCTTTGCTGTAGGGTTCTCTGATCCGCTGAATCTGATGGTGTGATTTTCATTAAGGTTCTATAACTTTTAGGGGGTCTTTCCCCATTTTTTTGAAAATCAGCCAAATTTTCTCAGGCGCGTAACTTTTGATGGGTATCACTAAACTTGATGAAAGTTATATATTTGAAATCAGCATTGAAATCTGATTCTTTTGATGCATCTTTGATAAACCCGTTTTCTAGAGTTTCGGTTACCATTGAGCCGGGTCGCTCCTTACTTACAGTTCGTTACCACGAACTGTTTGATTGTTATTGTCACTGTCTAATAAAAGGATTTATCCCTATTCGATTTTTCATTTATTAATACCAATATTTATAATATTTTAAAACATCAATCGCCTATTATCAAAACACATTTCCAGTTGGTAATTTCTAATTAGAGAAACTGCACCATGTGTCATAATCATTTTTTCTGAATAAACACATGACGTTTGCAAAATTGTCATATCTTTCTTATTAGATCCCTGTCTGCCATATCCCATATGTCATATCAATTGTCATATCCCTTTCTGCAATCGAACTGTTTTGCTTTTTCGTTCAAAACACTGAGAAATGTAATTTTTCATGCAGTAGCCCTCTAGAACGCCCAGAAGCACCCCTTTAGACCCTCTAGCACTATCCCCACCTCCAGGTGTAACCTGTATACAACAATGACGGAAATACTAGTTAGAAATACTAGAAAACATTTATAAATCCTCCAAAGAAAGTCTATTTCCTAAGCAAAACATCGATCCAAATACTCCTTGAATATCCGAGAGAGAGAGACATAAGTTTCGCAACTTGCCAACGATCCTGTATTAAGAGACACCAATCGGAACCAACTGCTTGATTTTATTTCTAAGAGATAAGGTTAACAAGCCAGATAAATTGTTTCTAATTAAGTAATGATTAGGTTATTATTTCTATTTGTGAATAGCCTACAGTTAGAAAAAGCCAAATTTATTTTGATGAAATGAAAACAATTAGAGGGTAAGAAGGGGGGAGGTTCTGAAATTGAAAATAGCCCGTTTTAACATTTGCACAAGGATGGCCCTAATCATTCATGTCTAATTCATGGTTTGTTGCGGGAACAGCTCAAAATTACATTTTCTAAGATTTTATAGCAACTATGGTTACTAAGCTTTTCTGAAGAATTTAAAGTTTTAGCGAGGAATACTGTGCTAAGGTAAAATTACCCATTAAGAATATTAGAATTTTGCTTCAGGTGCGTGTCAATTGGATTTATTTTAATTTTCTAAACAAAATCCAAACTTTTCATCTAAATAGACTGCAAGAATCTTTTTAGACGGTGAGGGGGAGGGGACTGACATTGAAAATATCCTGTTTTGACATTTACACAAGGATATCCCTAAAAATGCATCTCTAACTCAAGGTTTGTTGCAGAAACAGCTCAAAACTACATTTTCTACATTTATTTAGCAAGTACGGTTTCTATAAGTTATTCTAGGGAATTGAATGTTTTATTATGTTTCAGGGGCACATAAACTATATATTACTGAGGGAAAATTGGAGTTATCTTAATTTTCTAAACAGACTGCAAACTTGCCATCTATGCGGTATTTTGGGGGATGGGGTGGAAAACTTTATTTAAAGGTCTAATGAATTCGCAAATTTGAGAGGAAATTTATTTACTAATGGTAATGATGAGCTGATACACAGAACCTTAAATCAAGCTCTATTGGATATATTGTAGCCTACGGTTTAATTGGCTTTGAAATACAATTGCCTATTACTAAGGGGGCGTGTGGAGGGAGGTGATGTTGGGCTATATTTACGAGGGTCGGAGACCCGAGCCAGTCTTTTATACAAAAAATTGCATGACACAAAATATAAGGAATTGCACTTTGTTATCTAACTGGAATATACAAGAAATTACGAGCAAATCTTGGCCATTTCGAAATTGTTTTGATATTCTTCCAACATTTGTAGACTTTCATAAAGAAAAGATAGTGCTGACGTCTTAATTATTTAATCAGAAAATATTAAAACGAGTCCTTAAAACAAAAAAAAATTACTTTTATAATTTGTCACGTCCAAACAAAGATTCTTATCTAAACTGATTCCATCTTAGAATCCACTATTTTTCCGCGTAGCAATTTAATCAGGACTCAATTTATAAATTCATTTAGTTTTTAGTTTTCTTTCCTTTTCCTAATTATCCTTTTTAAGCTCCAAGTTAGTTTCACACATGTATGAATATTAATAACAAATACAATGATTCAACCTAAGACAACGAAACATATTTGGCTGGAAACACAAGTCAGACCATCCTGACTAGGGCCCGCTTACACTAGCCATATTACCATGATCAATTCAGCAATAATATATCTATCTTAAATACATTCCTGACTGCATTTGCTTTGCTGGAAGCATTCAAGCTAAATGCATGCACACTCGTCAACTGAAGTCACAAATTTTAAATTACAATGCTGGGACCCAAAAACGTTTCTATCTCTTACTGGCTTGCTATTTCACACACAAGAGCCAATGAGGTTTTAAAAAGGTGAAGTTATTTATCTCTCCAGATATTTCATTTCTTTGGCATTCAAGATTTTTTTTTTTTTGCTCAACGTTATTTAATCCGGATTTAAGCAAGCTAGGCTATTTTTCTCTCCAGAAATGAGAATTTTTGGGACTGGCCTGCGAAAATGTCACAAAATAAATCAATGAATTTCGAGGACACTTTTTAACATGGAAGCACAGGTTAGTAATCTCTATTTTTATATTAATTCTCTCTCCCTCTCCCTCTCTCTCTCTTCTTATTCTCAAAATTCACTTATCCTATTTTTACTTTTTGTCTTTCTATATCTTAGTCACTTTTAGTTCTATATCATGGAAAACAAACATAAATAAAGAGACAAAGGTTCATCATTCACCATCATTGTCACACTTACATTCTCACGATTTTTCAAAGTTCATTTTGGTTATCCTTCATTGAAATGCAAAAGTTGGAATATTTCAGTAGTGTTTTGTCGTGGTTTACCTTGTCAAAATAGGTAATGACACTAGATCCATGACAAACCACAAATTATAGACTTGTAAGTGCTCAAAATTACTGACAAACTAGAGACAAATTATATTGTTTTTTTGTTTTTTTTTGTTTTTTTTTGTCGAAAAGTGCATTTGGTCATAAGAAAATTTAATGCTAAAAATCCCCGACCGTAAATAGCAGACAATTGCTAATTAACAAGAGGTGAAAATTGATGGCCATGGTAAACATCAAAATTATTCCTTATGAAATCATGTGCTGACAACCTAAGAATTTAAATGTGATTACTATAGCAGGCAAAAAAAAGGGAAAGGGGAAGACAAAATAGGAAATAGTGTACAGATGACAGATATAGGCTTTTTTCCTGTAAAAACAGGTATATTGTCAGGAGGTTACAGAAGAATCATTCTACAATGGAATTCAGCGATTCGATCAAAATCATTACAGGTCTTCAAAAGAAGGTCGCCTTGGAACGGAGGACATCTGAGACTTTTGTCTTACGCCTGACATTTTATGACGACTGTATACCGTTTGACACGCCGCGTCACAGAGACATCAAACAATTTTTTTTAAGTTTTTTATTATTATTTATTTCAGGCTCTATCAGAAGTGACGGTATGTCACTAGGCCCGGTAATTACCTCACTTTTTATTTTTGAGATATTTCTCCTGAATGCCTCAAGAGAAGGATTTTCTGGAATTACCTCTGTTGAGAGGCGCCGTGTACCCTGCAGGAGGTAGTCCTGATGAGCTGTACTTTGCCAAGCTAATCCCAAGGGGTTTGCTCTGCCCGGAACAATCTTCGGTAAGTTCTCTGATAGAGGGCAGCCCACGTCTTTATAAAAAAATCCAACAGATAGTCACAGCTCAGAATCGTTAAAATGATCCTGGATCGATTGCAGGGGGGTTGGCATCAGAGTAGCAGCAAGTTACTGCGCAAGTTACTCAACTTTTGACACGCTGAAGAGGAGTAATGTTGCTAGTTGGACCACCAGCAAAGAGAGGACATAAGTTTCATTCTCCAGATTGGTCTACATTCCGCCAATTGGGCTGGTAAAAACTGAATTTAGCTAACAATTTATAAAAAAACAAACAAATGTTGCTAGTAATGGGTTAAAATATTCGAAAAAAAAGCTCTCAATAAGAAAAATACTTGTCCCAGCCAACCCAATTGAAATGTAATAGCCAGACTAGTACCAGCACAATCTAAGATAAACTGGTAAAGTAGAGCTCAAACAGCAAGCTTGGTGTCTGACATCTTATTGAAAGAAAAGTAGGACTTAGCACATCCAATAAGTACGCAGGTGGAGGAGCCTCCAGACCAAGGCCCTAGAGAATTTCAATTTTTCCTGAATTTTTTGGCAGTTCTTATTCAAATTATAAAAACATATTATTTTTGCTCCCTCCATCACCAAAAAATTCTGCTTATTTACTTGTTCTTACTAGCCCATAAAATAGCACTAAAAATAGACTACCTTGTTTATCGGTGGAAAAGATGGAACAGGTTCCTCGTTGACGGCATCTCGTTGAACAGCACGCTGGCGCTCTTGCCGTGCCAACTGGCGCTCCCGTTGTCTATCTGCGATACTTAACATTATCTGAAATACAAAGGAAAAATAAGCCTTTCACTTTGTGCAGTTAAAATTACGGATCCGAAACTCATGGGGAGGACCAGACGATTTATCTTGGGAGGTCAAAAAATTAGAAAATGTTCATGTTTGGTCACAATTCTTTAATATTTCCGGAGGTGGGATTCATTGGGGCAGCCTCGGTTAAAATTATCCCATTTATATTCCCCCATGTGTAGGCATGAACAGACATGCTTTTATATAGGAAGACTTCACCCTCCAATGGATAATTCAGCTTAAAATTTATAAATCCGGCGAGGATGTCTACCGAGTATTGCGTTTCAAAATGCTGACAAAGGCAGATTTTTATTTGTGGGGGGGAGGGGGCTCAAATCACCTAAAATTCTCAAAAACGTGAAATATATGTAAGATATGAAAATTGCAGATTTTCTTTTTAGTCTTGACATTTCAGGGGGTTGCCGGAACCCTAAGGCTCACCCTCCAGCGGACGTCCCCGTCTCCCACAGATATCAAAGAGACGAGTTCTATGGTAAAAAAATGACGATATCTGCAATCCATTTATCAAAACTTGGTGACCCAAACAATGTACACAACTGTCAAGAAAGAAAACTTTGAGCTTTAACGTGAGTTTAATAGGAATTAACAACTTCCAGCATGGCTGTATCCAGGATTGTTGATTGTGGGGGGGGGGAGGTACAAACAAAAAACTTTAAAAATGCATCAAGGGTTCAAAGACCTCTAATACGGTCTTGACTACCAGTACGACGCTAATCAACAGAAGGAAAAAAATCAAAGCAAGTTTACTTTCAATCTACTAAAATTTGAACTTCAAATAGTGACCTTAGTTTATTTGGATCCAATCCATAATTTCCTAAAAGTAGGTGACTCTTATTTTTCGAATATGTTTTTCGAATTGTAAGATTATTGGGGCTAGGCTAGCATGCAGAACATAGACCACTTTAAAAACTGTTTTAAAATCTTATTTCTTCAACCCGATGTAAAGCAAAAGTAAAAAAGAGATACAAAAATTAATTAAAAACAATATCTAATACAAGTTTTTATTATTTGACTTTATGATTTGTATGTGATCCTGGATAGCATCGGTTAATTTTCATCAGAAAGAAAATTTGAAACTGTCTCCTTATAAGGTCTGATACAACTTTGGGTCTAACCAAAGGGATTAAAATCAGATAAAGCTTAGAGCAATTTTATTCATAGTTAATAGCTCGTATAAAATAGCATTTTACAAATTCTCTGTAAGATTAAATAGCCTGTAGCATATCTATGAATCGAGTACTTCATTTCCAGATCCACAAGGAAAGAAGAAAGAAAGGAAGAACAAAATAAACAAGCTAGTGTCTCCTTTATTTTTCATGGTATCAAACGGGTGAAATGTGGAAGCTGTTTCGGGTTGGACATTCCATAGTACGATATGCAATGAAGAGAACTAAGTCCGACCATACTAACGGAGTCAGGGTTGCCAACAGCCGACGTCAAAAAGAGTGCAAATTGTTAAGCAAAAATTAGATAGCCATTACCCGGCAATTGAATGTCTGACGCAGTATAAACAAGGGTTTCCCACCCCGGAAACTATATTTAAACTTCAGTTTTTTGGGATTTAGGGGGGGGGAAGGCACCTAGGTTAGGTTAGGTTCCGTATTTAATATATGCTATGCTTTATCCCCCCATCCCCTTATGTGCAAATATAAAGCCCAAATTTGTTCATAAAACTGTTATATTTTCATCCTATTTTGTTTTATTTCATTAGCATTAGCCAAACTTCACTTCTCGCATGTGTCCCGGATTTTATAACAGTACCAGGGGGTATTTCAGCTGTGAATCAGAGAAAAAGGTCTTTCTGGGTTGCTTATCCCAACAACAAAGAAGTACAAATTTAAATTTTCTACTATAGAAAAACCGCATCAATAACTTACAAAAATGTTCAATAATACATGTGACATAACATTTTAATTTGATGCATTTGCAGTTTCGATCGAGGAGAAATCGGAGCCGATCAATAACTACGTAGAATTTCATAAATAATAGTAAAGTTAATAAACCAAATTTTTTTGGGTTTATTAACTTTACTATAACTTTATTTTACTATTAACCTTACTATAACCTTTTATAACTTTAATAAAACAAATAATATTAACATTTTGATTACTAAATATCAGTATATGCATATTAAACTGACAATGCACATTCATTTGTATTTTTTTCAGTAAAGTGCAAATTATGTTCTGGCCTTGGGAAGGCATAGGGGTTTTGAGCCCAACTTATGTTAATTTCTGCTCATTTTGAGTTTAACTAGGTTATTTATTGTAATTTCTGTTCGTTTTGGGTTTCATTTATTTATCGATGCTGATTTGTGGTAGTTTCACGCTTGGTAGATTATTTGATTTTATTTTTACTCATTTTTTGTTTAATGAAGTTCTTTACTTTTCTTTGAAAAACTTATTTTGTGGAAAAGTTTTTTTTTAATTAATTTCTGTCTTTTCAGAGAAAAAGAGTATAATACTTCAAATCTTTTCGTTTTTTTAAGGGTGTATAGTTTGGCCTGCTATTTGTATGCTGGATAAAAATTTTCAGCAATTTTTAACAACATACACCCTCTTAAAAATCTGGACACAAATAGTAGTGTTTAATTTAGTTTCATACCTCCTCTAGTTGACCTGAAATGGAAAACTTGATACCATTCGCAAAATAATCTGTTTACTTTCTTTGATAGATTGGATACAATTACGCTATTTTGATTTGGTTAAATTTTAAGAGCAGAAGCAGTCCCGAAAGTCTGAACATAATACCCTCAGTCGTTCTTGGGATACCGCTGAGATGCCTTAATGGGAATTAGCATAAAACAGTGCATTTTGATTTAATCTTGTGGCAACATTTAGTTTTTAAACATAAAGTCAAATGGGAGGGTGGGCGTGGGAGGGGGTTTAGTCTCCCTCCAATCACCTTCGACTATTAAAAAGGGCATCATCCCTTTCGATTTTCAATCAAATGAGCCCTTTTTGAGTTTCTACGACAACACTTCCTATGAACACCTTATATGCCCCCAGGGCATAGATTACAACTCTTACCCTAAGGGCTGTGAGGGTGGTTGCCATCCTCTAAGACCTAATTTCCAGAACTTTCATCTACGTTAAACAAAGTGGTTATTTCAAAATTTTGATTGGATGTGTCTGGGAAAATGGTGGGCATGAGAGGGGCGTTAGTCTTTCTCCAATCACTTTCAACTATTAAAAAAGGCACTAGCCCTTTCATTTTCCCATCAAATGAGCCCTTTTGGAGTTTCTACGACAACGCTTTCAATAAAAACCTTATAAGCCCCCAGGGGATAACTTACAGCCCTCGCCCGGAGGGCTGGGGGGGGGGTTGTCATCCTCAAATACCTAATTTCCAGAACTTTCAACTACGTAGAACAAAAAAGCTATCTGAAAATTTTGTTGGGATGTGTTTGGGGGAATGGTGGGCGTGAGAGGGGGGTTAGTTACCGTCCAATCACTTTCAACTACTAAAAAGGGCACTAGCGCTCTCAATTTCCAACTGAATGAGCCCCTTTTGAAGTTTTTACGACAACTCAATCATTAAAAACCTTATATGCCCCCAAGAAATTACAACCTTTGCCCTGGGGACTCCGGGGGGTTTGTCATCCTTAAATACATAATTTCCAGAACTTTCAACTACGTTGAACAAAATGGCTATCTATAAACTTTGATTGAATGTGTTTGGGGACATTGTGGGCGTGAGAGGGGGGTTAGTTGCCCTTCAATCATTTTCGACTATTAAAAGGGCACTAGCCCTTTCAATTTTCAATTGAATGAGCCCTTTTTGATGGTTTTACAACTTCGCTTTCTATAAAAACCTTACATGCTCCCGGGGCATAACTTACAACCCTTGATCTGAGGGTTGTGAGGGGATGGGTTGTCATCCTTAAAGACGTAATTTTCAAAATTTTCTACTACGTTGAACAAAATCGCTATCTAAAAATTTTGATTGGACGTGTTTGGGGAAAAGGTGGGCATGAGAGGGGGATTAGTTGCCCTCAAATCATTTTCGACTATTAAAAAGGGCACTAGGCCTTTGAATTTCCAATCGAATGACGCCCTTTTCAAGTTTCTACGACCAAGATTTCAATAAAAACCTTATATGCCCCCAGGGCATAACTTATAACCCTTGCCCTGAAGACTGTGGGGGAGTGTCCTGCTTAAAGGTATAGTTTCCTGAATTTTAAACTGTGTGGAACAAAATGGTTATCTAAAAGCTTTGATTGGATATGTTTGGGGAAATGGTGGGCGTGGAAGGGGTGTCAGTTGCCTTCCAATCACTTTCGACTATTAAAAAGGGCACTAGCCCTTTGAATGTCCAATCGAATGAGCCTTTTTTGAAGTTTCTACGACAAAGCCTTCTGTAAAAACCTTATATGCCCCCAGGGCTTATCTTACAACCCTTGCCCTGAAGGCTGTGGGGGAGTGTCCTCCTCCAAAAAATAGTTTCTATCTAGAAATCAACTACGCTGAACAAAATGGCTATCTTAAAATTTTGATGGGATGTGTTTGGGGCAATGATGGGCGTGGGGGGGGGCTACTTACCCTCCGATCACTTTCGACTATTAAAAAGGGCACAAGCCCTTTGAATTTCTAATCGAATGATCCTTTTTTGAAGTTTCTACGACAACGCCTTCTATAAAAACCTTTATGCCCTCAGGGCATAACTTAAAACCCTTGCCCCGAGGGTTGTGGTGGAGTGTCTTCCTCAAAAAGATATTTTCTATCTGGAAATCAACTACGCTGAACAAAATGGCTATGTCAAAATTTTGATAGGATGTGTTTGGGGGAATGATGGGCGCGGGGGGGGGGCTAGCTGCCCTCCAATAACTTTCGACTATTAAAAAGGACACTAGCTACTCCAATTTCCAATCGAATGAGCCCTTTTCGAAGTTTCTACGACAACTCCTTCGATACGAAGTGTCTGGGTATGGAGAAGAAGAAAAAAGAAAACAAATAATGCATTGTGCCCACATCGTTCTTTACTTAGTCAGCGCTATCGCGCTTCCTATGAAAAAGGATTGTATTTGTAAGCAACTACACTTTTTACAACTAAAAACATATGCTACCTCAAAGGATTTAATAAAAAGCTAGGAGGATTTGATTGACAAAGCCCCGAGTAGATTTGGACATTAAAAGACCTGTTCCTCTAACTTCGAGGCATCTGCAACAATTAAATGAACTGTGTGCTCCATTGACTGATAGTGTGTGTCTAACCCGATCAAGTAAATATCAGATTCCTGATAAATTAAAAGGTAGGCTAAGTCACATCAATATTTTCTTGCTAATTGTTTCCAATAAAATTGCTTTGAAACAAAACTTACGAATTAACTTACGTAACGAACTTCTATATTCGAATATTTTTAATACGTATATTAGAGGGTTCGCCCCCTATTCAATGCCTTGCTCTTTAAGCTAAAGTTTGAATTTTGTTCCAATTCTTTAAAAATGACCCCTTAATCACAAAGGCCGTTAATTAGAATAAATAGCTCTTATGAAAGTACTAAAAAATCTTTGGCTTAAAGAGCAAGGTATTGACTAGGGGGTTAACCCGATCATATACGTATATTTTCTGTTTGTTTTAAGTTTTGATGTTGCTCCTTACTTTCAGTTGAAAAACTTTTCTTTATATTTAATTTCCTTTTTTTTTTAATAATGCTGGGAAATCCGGCACCCCCTTCGCAGCAATTCCCCTTCCCCCATGAAAACTTCCTTCATAGAAAGATCCTCCCACATAACCCCCGACCCACAACCCCTCCCCACTACCAGAAGAAAATCCCCCCAGAAAACGTCTGTATGCTTCCCAATAACCAGTACTATATGTTAACATTGGGTAAAGTTCATAACTTTCAGCCCTCCCCCAGGGGACTTCGGGGGATTAAGTCATCCTAAAAGACATAGTTATCATATTTTCGACCATGCTGAACAAAATGGCTATCTCAAAATTTTGATCGGGTGACTTTGGGAAAAAATGAGCGTGGGAGGGGGCCTAGTTGCCCTCCATTTTTTTTGGTCACTTAATAAGGGCACTAGAACGTTTAATTAACATTCCAATGAGCCCTCCCATGATATTGTTGGACCACCGGTTCGATACGATCACCCCTGGAGAAAAAAAAAACAAAAAAAAAACAAATAAACACGCATCTGTGATCTAATCTTCTGGCAAAAAATGCAAAATTCCACATTTTTGTAGATAGGAGCTTGAAACTTCTGCAGTAGGGTTCTCTGATACGCTGAATATGATGGTGAGATTTTCATTGAGGTTCCGTAATTTTTAGAGGGTCTTACCCCCTTTTTTCAAAATCAGCCAAATTTTCTCAGGCGCGTAACTTTTGATGGGTAGGACCAAACTTTATGAAACTTATATATTTGAAATCAGCATTAAAATCTGATTCTTTTGATGTATCTATTGGTATCAAAATTCTGTTTTCTAGAGTTTCGGTTACCATTGAGTCGGGTCGAGCAGGGTCGCCGGGTCGCTTTGTTACCACGAACTGTTTGAAAACGTACGCAGAAACTGACTTTGGAGCGGTCCAAATTTCAAATAGAGCACAAATTGAAAAAAAGAACACAGACAACAAGAAACCATAGGAAAAATCACCGAAGATCTTGCAGTTTGAAAAGAAGGACGGGCATGCTTGCTCCCACACCATGCTCCCACAATATGTGAATGATTGCTTGTAACTATCAGTAGTGAAGTTTCTTTAAGGAAGCAGAAGCAAAACGGATTTATATCTTTCAAAACAACACACAAAATTCCGTGTAGGTTCTAAGTCATTTAGGTAAATTAATCATTAAAGTTCCATAACACCCTTTAGAACAATCAAGGTTAAAATACAATCGACACAATGGACAGTATGCTAGTATAAAAACAGGCAACTTGAAAAAATAACATATTTGTTTACGCTCTCTGCCTGTGTAAAAAAAAAGAAGTTTATTTTTTGTACTAGAAACATCAGGGTATAAATTCATTCGGTTGAATAGTAGGGAGGCCATTCTCGCGCAAAAGAATGTCAAATTTGGATTCAGGATGCAATTCGGACTATAGAGGTAAATTTGAACTTTACCCCTCCATCCCCCCAATGTACAAATATATACCCTGAATTGGTATATAGCGATGGGGTGAAGTGAATTTGCGCCAAAGATTATTATTTTTGGAAAGAGCACAAGAAAAGGCATCGAGTGGTATGTTCATTTTATTCATAGGTCAATAATATGAACTGCTCAATATTTACCTATTTTTCGTTGTCATTTTCATTGGCTCCAATATTTTTGGCTCTGGATTCATTTCTGAAAGTGTCATTCACCTAACTCAATTACTTTCCAAGATAGCAAGAAGTGTCTAAACTACAACTTTAGGCTACCCCATATTTTTCTAATGTACGCTTTTATGTCATTTTGGTAGTATGGGTCCCATACAAAGCAAAAGATTTTTATTTCATAAGAATTGGCTATCACAAGCAGAGATGGGTTATTCGCGCTTTAAAATGGTGCACAGGCCTTAAATTCTTTGCAGGATTTTATCAATTTGAGAGTAGACTTTGAAAAGATTTGTTTTGGTTGTTACTTCTCCATTGCCTTACTGCATGTTGCATACTCACTTTTCCATTTCCAAGAAGAAAGATTGTGCCCAACAACTTTTAACTTCCTTCTATAAAAATTGATGTTGAATCTACCACGATTTCCCTTGTTATTTATACTTTGATTTACTTCTTCGTTAGTGGTTGAAAATACAAGAAAGACGCCCGGAGAACGGCACAGACAGAGATAATATAGGTCATACCGGCTAGCTGTTCTATCGTTTCCACTAAAATAATTTATCTTGAATTATTTTATTTCGCTAATACTTTTTATATTATCATTTAAAAGAGTACAAAGAGCAAATAATGGGCAAAAAAAGTGCAAATCCGGTCCGTGGAGTGAAAGAGTGCAATGAAAAGAAAAGAGTGTATTTCACACGAAAAGTGTGCAAATTGGCAACCCTGGACGGAGTAACTGGTAAAAGGTAAGGTAAAGAACACAGCATTGGATTTTACAATCCTATCGGCGGTGCTGATCCCGTTTCATGACACTTCAGCCAGGAAGTGCAAGGGGGGCAGCCATCCTGTGCTTTCGCACACCCGTCCTGTTTACCTTCCCCAGATTTTTCCAGGTATCCATTCAGAAGTGGATCGACTCTGTCTGAGCTTACAGAGTCATGCCACTGGCCCCCTTCAAACCAAATAACCACCGACACCAGGACTCCAACTCCTGTCCTCAAGAACAAACGGTCTAATATCTAGCGTGCTGACCGCTCGACTAGGCTCAGAGACAAAAGATGGAGCGCACCTTAGTGCCCTGGGAAGATCACAGCAGAGCTGAAGAAAAGTAAAAATGCACATGAAAGAACACAAAGTGATTGTAAATCGCGTAGCAACATGTTTAGCAATGACGATAATCTTTGACGATAATTAACTTATAAAAAAATGCGTCAGAAATAAGAAAAAGTTGATGTCCATATAATGGGCCAATAAAAGATACAAGAATGAATAAACCGTGAAATAGGATTCTCAAAAATAAAAACATGTTGAGCTCACTTAGAATAAGAACATTCCTCTCCAAGATCTCGATCTCCATCTTAAATAAACCAGTATGGTGCTTAAAAGATATTTCACGACTGATTACGCACGAACGAGCTATTCGACAATACAACAAAAGGGACAGGAACGGTCTTCAAAGTACACTTGCAGCACAGAACTTGAAAAACCTCTGAATTTAAGATCTGAACAGTGCTCGAAGAATTTGTTCTTTTCCTACTCTCCTTCTGAAAGTCCAGCAGGATCTACAGACCTACAGTGCCTTGATGCAAAAATACAGCAGGTCCAGACAACGTACATAATATTACCCTCAAGTGTTATACTGCCAAACTAGTCGGTCCTCTGCTTGTGATCTGACCAACTTTCGGCTCTGCTTCCCCTCAAATTTTTTTACAATGGTGTGAAAGTCCTCCCAATGTCATCCCTGTTCTCAAGCCAGATAGCGACCATACGACATATGTTAGTTTGTATGGGCAGATAAGCCTTCCCTCCTGAATTGGTAAGGTCTAGAGTGCATTTCATAAACAAGATTTTAAACACACGTGGAGTGAAATAACCTTAAGAGTCTTAAACAGCCTGGATTCCGGCAGAAACGTTCAACATTTGCCCGCAATATTGTCAAGCATCATGATTGATTGTAGATTCTGGCCTAGATGTAAGATAGTATGCTTTTGTTTTTTGGTGTAGCTAGAACTTTGGACTGAGTTTGGCATAAGAACTTGTTTAAAAACTGACAATCGCAAAGAATTTGTTGTTGCCTGCTTAAGGTTCTCGGGATTTTTCTGATCCCGAGTAGGCTTAGGCTTCAGGTAGTCCTCAATGGCTTAACTTTTAGTGAGAATCTAGTAGGGGTTGATATTCCTCAGGGTCGTATCTTGGAACTCACTTTTGCTAATGTGTATCAGGGGGGGGGGGAATTTATCGATTTTTCAATTCTTTCAATGACAATATGAAGAAAGGCATATTACCATGAAAATACCCCCAAAAAGGTATTTTTCAGAATATGAGCGGACACATACCCTTACTCCAGTTGATGCCACTGATAACTACATGCATATAGTGACTGAATATTTAAGATATCGAGGGATCTTAATGAAAAGGGGGACAAGGAGGAAGAGAGGTTTTGCCTGGGGAGTGGTTGTCAAAAACATAGACTTTGGGCCATAATTTTTGTTTTCAAAAGGCGGTCTTCTCGATCAATCTCGGGGGAATTCTGCTATTCCCGTGTGCATTATTACAAGGAAACCGAAAGCAAACAAAGACTTACCATTGCATCAAGGGGGAGGGTTAGGCCTTTCTCCATTAGGACAAATGTCCGGTCCCTTCAAACAGAAGCATTAGAAAAGGATAGTAGCGTTTTTAAAATAAACTTAAATGTACATCTGTTTAATGACATATCTATAATCACATTATATGCTTTTAAGTACTTTAATCTTGTTCGATATTAAAGCAAGTTCTCAATTTAAACACATTTTTTTAAGAATGCGGCATCAGCTCTACGACAATGGATGATAATCATCAGAAAGTAGCGCTTTTCGATAATACGGACAAAATTATAAGTCCAAGAGGCTTTCGAAATGTTGACATGAAAAGTGTGTTGTTGTTTGTTATAACAATGTTTGTTATAATATTCGACTATTTTAGCATAATCCCCAAAGATAATGAGAAGATAGAACTAGGAATACCATCTTAAAATTAACAAATGCTGAAATTACTGCAATCCCAAATTAGTTTGAGCTCAATCGAAGCACTTTCTATAATAAAATGATTTATTGCCATTGGCAAAAAAAGGAAGCACAATTGGCTAAATATGCATGCAGTGGTTGAATATATAATGTTTCAATTAATGAGACTTTCTGGTTTGTCAATTTAATGCAATGCTAAACACCTGTTCTAAAAAAGAATTTACGGGCTCTTTAAAAATTTTATTACCATAAAACCTGCAAATGGCTTTTACAATGTAAACTATATTTAAGCAGATTTTTGAATTTTCGAAATAAGAGAATAGTTTGAAAATACAAGTAAGAAACACTAAAAACATAGTGCCTAAAACTACACTTATACTGCCTATCTGAATAGACGCGGTTCCGCTAAACTGTACTGTAGTTTTTGCGATCATGCGATTTTATCCCCTTCTGGGCTGTATCCGCTTTATAATAAACATAATTTTAAACAAATGAAGGATAGTTATTTTAGATATTTTAAGTTTTTATTATATTTCCCCTTACTGTGCGGCATGGACGCATTGAGGGTTAATATCAGAGACGGTTTTAGGAGGAGGGTGACAGAGGGGGCATTCACCTCGGGCGCCGAAATTTTAAGAGCGTAAAATTTCAAATAAGTAATCTAATGGTAGTAATCATTTTGTAATTTTTCAAATTCTATTTTTATTAAAATAAAGTAGAGTGCACAGTTAATAAATGAAAATAATTATATAATGATGGTTAAATAATAATAATCAAAATAAATAAATCATTAATTAATAATGATTAAATAATTCAAATAACAAATTTAAAATAATTAAAAATAACTTATTAATTAATTAATAAATTGAAAACAATTTGTTAATAAATGAGTGTTTTTATTTTTCCTGAAAATTTTGTAGCAAACAGGGGGGGGGGGGTTAATCAAGGTTTTGCACCGGATGCAAGAGGAGGCCAGAACCGCCATGGTCGTTATGGTGCAACAGCAATTTTACATTCGCTTGAAACTGTGCAAGCAAAGATCAGTCAGGATGCGACTTCTCGACTGGGACCCAAATTTTTTTTATCAGTGATTTTTTTTTTTTTTTGTGTTGTGTTACTCTATTATTAACATGTATTGCAAAATAGGATAAAAATAAATTATTATAAGTAAAGGAACACTTTCAGGTCAACATTGTGAATTTTTCTAAAAATTCATTGTTCATTTTTTTTCATTTTGAGTGTTACTCCACTATTACTTCACTCTCTCTCTCTCTCTCTCTCTCTCTCTCTCTCTCTCTCTCTCTCTCTCTCTCTCTCTCTCTCTCTCTCTCTCTCTCTCTCTCTCTCTCTCTCTCTCTCTCTCTCTCTCTCTCTCTCTCTCTCTCTCTCTCTCTCTCTCTCTCTCTCTCTCTCTCTCTCTCTCTCTCTCTCTCTCTCTCTCTCATTTAATGAGCGCTGATAAGAAAGAGGTTGTTTTATCATTTCTTTTGTTAAGAAAAAAAAGTGAAAAAATTGATATAAATATAGGTGATATTCTATTTAATCTTACTATTTAAAATTGATGCCTATTTTTCCAGGTTCCCTCCATTTGAATTCATTCCGTTCAAACGTACAGAAAATCGATGAGTAAATGAAACTTTCAGAAATACAAAGGTAAGACTTAGAAAAATCTTGGAAAATGTATTTACTTTTCTGTATAACACAAAGGACACTACCCTTGAGAGGAAGACAGGGGGAGGAGGACGAAATTCCATCTCTTATTTGCGACAATCCATGTATATTTTTCAGTTTGGTTTAAATAGTTATTGTAATTTTGACCGTTTTAGATTTGGGTTTCTTCAACCATACTATTTTCAGTTCGGCTTAAGTTAGCACCCCCCCCCCCCACAATTTCTACCCTATCTGTTGATAATTTTCGTGACCCATGGAATATTTACTTATTCATGAAGACAAAGGGCAGCCCTTAAAAAATACTCATGCAAAAAAAATGATTTTTCTTGTTGTTACAGACAGGGGGGAAGTTTCCTAAATAGGGTCTCTGGCAATGGAAATTTCAATGGTGTTCTTTTCGTTTCGATCCGACAGGATTTTAGGACTTTCCAGTAATGTTCACAGTTCAAATAAATTTGCTTTCAAACTAATATTTTACTGTTACGACTAATCGAAATAATAGTTAACATTACTGAATCAGCTAGGCTACAATTGGCAATTTCTTACTAGAGAGTCTTTTTAAATGTATATTTTAATTTTTGGTTACTATGGGCAGTGGTTCGTTCTTTACTATGGTTGCAGCTATCACCGCAGCCATGAAAAAGAAACGTAGATGAGCAATCAGAAAAAAAACATACGGCAGCAAAGAGCTTAAGATATAGTTTTACTTTGTATATGCAGTTGTCTTTGGGAGCCAACAGATTGATAATAGTTTAGTATTTAAATTTTAAGGTTTTATATTAAAGTTTTATATTGTTAATGTTTAAATTTTACAGACGAATAGTGTTGTCGAATTAACTATATTTGCTTTATTTGTACGGTTCTAGATGGCAGCACTAACGAAAATGCGGTACTACCCTAAAAACTTCATAATTTGGAAACAACCAAAGAAAACCCTAGAAAATCGTGATTTTCAGGTATGAATAGACCCAAGATGATTCAAGGGGGTAGGGGTATTTTTATTTTGATGTCCTTGGTACTTTAAGACAAAAAGTTTCACAAGGTGTATTGTGCTTTATCAAGTTCAAAACGCCAAGATTTTGCCTAAGACCAAAATAAAAAAAATTCTTATGGCAAAAAGGTGGGCGGTGAAAAGTTTTGCAAAAATGACTTGAATCATCATATAAAATCCCCCATTCGTCAATAATTAACAGAAAAACGTGAAATTTTTTTCAAAATACCTGTATTATTGTTGTTCAGATATTGATTTGGCAATGTTTCATATTTCACAATTGTCTTATATTATTCAAAAAATACAATAAAATAATACATCTAATTTCTAGTATATATTCTGTATAATAAAGAATGAAACACAAAATGAAGGTGAACCCTGCTATACTAACAAAGGTAATAAGCATAATTGGTCCAACCCTTAGAGTGTATGGGGTTGGCCAGAACATTTCCCCCAAAAAATGTGGTTAACCTGGAAAAGTTGCGTCTTATGCCACTATTTCTCAATATTTCTGTGGAGTATATACAAATATATTAATAATCCATTCACAAATGTTAACACTTTGAGAGGTTTAGGCCCTCTTTTGCCCCCATGTGAACCTTAGTAGTAGTCTAAATAACAGACGCTGGTGAATGTTGTTGCTAACTCTAATTGTCATGCCAAGGGGTTTGTTTTAGGGAAATAAGCTTCTAGCAAATTTAAATTTTATTCTGCTTTTTGACATGCAACAATGTGAGTAAAGTTGCGTCTTCTTTTGTCATTTTGGCCATACGATGTCAAAAGGGAAAGCCAATCAAAATACAACGAATTAGTTTGGTGCCGACCACACCCTAACAAAATCAGTTTGTTAGGTCATCAATTGATCGGTCATCAGTTTGGACGCCACTTGTCTAAAAGTCTCTGAAAAGGGAAATGATACGCAACTTTAAGCAAGTTTTCATCCTATTACTAAAGCCCCCTGTGAGAGAAGATGGGGCCTAAACCCCTAAAGGTTCAATACTTTGGCTCAACGATCAGGCTTACTATTTATCAATATTGGATTTTACCACGGGATGCCACCTCCCTGCAAGTTTCTTGTCATATCAATCGGCTAATGACAATCGCCTCTCATGAAAAAAAAACTACCGAAATAAATTATTTTTGATTTGCCTTTTTTTTTATTTGTGCTCATATTTGGAAGAGAGACGCTCACCAATCACCCCCTTCCTCTCTCTCCCCCAAATAAACAAAATCGAGCAAATTATTTGAAAGAAAGGAAGAAATTGCTGAAGTCTGGAGATTTGAGGGTGTAGAATGTCCAAAATCAAATAATTTTTCTATCCTAGAGTAAGTCGTGATCTCAACCTCCACACATTGAAAAAGACATGGACAACTTCATAAAAGATATTGAGCTGTATTACCGACCCCCCCCCCCCCCGAGGGATTATTCAAAAGTAACTAACATATTTAACTAATTGAGTAAGAAACTCCCTTGACAAAATATAAAACACTGGCCTAAAAATACACGTTTGCCGAATCAGACCACCCCCCCCACACAAAAATTACTATACCCGGTCCCCTGGGTTAGGCCTGGGTACCTGTCGATTATTGGAAACACATTCAAGAATTACGCTTAGGTTACATCTCAGAAAACCGGTTTCATAGCTACAAAAACAAGTGGTGGATGATACAAATACAATGCATTGGACTTGTATAATTTGGGCTATATATTTGCACATTAGGAGTGGATGAGGGGGTTAGGTTATGTTACGTTAGGTTGGGATAGGTTTCCATAATTTTGTTTCTAAATTATGATTTTATCATCATGTTTTGTTATTTTTCATTAGGATTAACCAAGCTTCCTCTGCGGGTGTGTTTCCAATAACCGACAAGTACCCAGAACCGTATTTCAACATGGAAATGTGGTGTATACCGGTTTAAATTTTCAATAGAAAATTTTAGTTTGAAAATATCAAGTTAGACTACGCGTTAAATGACCTGTTTACAGGTCATTTCTCTTTTAGGGCGGAACGTAAATGAATGTCGTTCTTTTTAAATACGGCATTCATTATTATTATTTTAAGACGCGGGTATTCAATAACCTTTCGTATACAATTTCTTACTGCCTGGAATAATTGCTAGAAATTACATGCACCTTCGTACGCAGAATATTTCTCCGGGGAGGGGGTTAATAGAAACCCGTTTTATATGATAATTCGAACAAAAGTGACGAAAAATTAGGGAGTTATGGTTTAGGAGATAGCAAGGCCCCACCCCAGGTGAATCAACATTTAGAAATAGGATAAGAATAATATTCATAAGTAGTCAATAACAACAAAAGACTGGGGAACAAAAAGTTTTGTTCCCCAGTGTAACCGATAAATAAACGATTTTATTTATTCATTAGTTGTGTAATAACTTAAAGGGTGGTAGACCGACAAGGAAGCGAACAAGAGTTGAGACACAGCCTCAGGAGCAGGGGACTTAGGGCACTGGTGGATGAAAACTCTTTGGTGGAAGTAATGACCATCTAAAACAGGGGCTTCATAGATACACTTTTTGATTGGACCATATTTTTCATACAGCTTATTGTTTGACATGTGGTCAGTCAAACAATTTTGCGCAATCAGAAGTCAATGTTCCAATTAACCTATTCCTGTTCAGCGTCAGTGAATTAATCCAAAGTGACTGCTTAAACACCGTTTATAATTAATTCTTGTGAGCAAAGGTAAAATTGGCGCATAAAAGAAAAATGAACATTTCTTAAAAAAAATACTTACTTCTCATCATTTTCCATGGGACGTAATATGTTGTCAAGGTCTTATTCAGGGGGGGAGGAAGGGTGTTTGAACCCCGCCAAAAAAATTCTAACTAGTAAAAAAGTAACAAAAATGCATATCAACAAATTTTTGATGCGTTGTAAAGTTTCTTGTACCCCCCCCCTAAGAAAAATCCTGTATACAGCCTTGCATATTGTTATAAATACTGTGTAACTACTGCTAATCACGATGAAAGGCGGGGGGGGGGTAGTCTGCAAGTACCGTTGAACTTATCTAGAATGAATGGATCTTCTAGCCCGTAGATTATAGTTTCTCTTATTTAAATGAAACTCATCGACACCAATTGAGTATACTATAATAAATAACTTTGAAAGATAATAAGAAGTTTGTCGAGATAAACTACCTGTTAAACCACTTTTTAATCAGACAATCAGAAGATTAATGATCCTCCATCTTAACAACAGTTAACATAAAATTCTGGTTTACAAATAGATTTACCGGATCTATGTGAATGACTCAATTTTGATTAGAATGGCTTATACCTCTTTCTAACTGAAGCAAATCATATCCGTATGGGTAAACGATGGCCGGAGTTTACCCCCCCCCCCGGCGTTTACCCCCCGGAAAATACCCCTCCCCCTGTGAAAAACAGGGCTTTTTAAATTTGAGAATTTTATTTGAGTTGTGTTCTTTTTCCGTAGGGGGAAGGAATTTTGGTACTTGTGTATTATACGCCACTCATTCAAGTTTACGCTCCATAAAACTCGAGAACAAACCGGTTTCTCCGTTACATACTTTCAGCTTAGCGTAAGACAAGAATAAGTGACAGAATAGATGGGAAATGTATAATTTGGGCTATACATTTGCACATAAAGAGAGGGGTAAAGTATTTGGACAGTTTGAAGTCAGAAAACAATTCTTACTTCATAATATGCAGAACAATTGTACCTAACACATTTTGCATGCAGACCCGCCTTTTGTTTTGTTTGTTTGTCCCAAATTTGTTTCTAAAGTCACGAAGAAACTAACGAAGAAACCGGCTTGTTCTCGAGTTTTACACATCGTAAACTTGAGTGAATGGCGTATAATACACAAGTACCGGAATTTTTCTTGGAGAGAGCCGGATTTCCCGGTATTACTTATTAACGGTCAGAAATTAAAAAAAAAAAAAAAAAGTGACACAAATACCGAAAATTTTCATGGAGAGAGCCGGATTTCCCGGTATTATTTAAAAACAATCAGGAATTAAATCTTAAAAAAAAACAAGTTTTTTCAACTGAAACTAAGGAGCAAGATCAAAACTTAAAACTTTCAGAAATTATTAAGTATATGAAAGTATTAATTATCATTAATAATTACGTATATATACCTTGCTCTTTACGCTGAAGTTTTGACTTTTTGTCCCAATTCCTTAAGAACAATTCCTGAAACACAATGACCGTTTATTTAGAATAATAAGTTTTGATTTCAAATTCTAAAATAACAAACCTTAGCGTAAGAAGCAAGGTCTTGAGGAGGATGCAACCCTTTCATATACATAATAATTTCTGTTCGTTTTACGTTTTGATGTTGCTCCTTACTTTCAGTTGAAACAACTTGTTTTTTGTTTAATTGAACTTCTGATCGTTTTTAAATTATACCGGGAAACCCGGCTCTCTCTCCATGAAAAATTCCGGTACTTGTGTATTATACGCCACTCACTCAAGTTTACGATGCGTAAAACTCGAGAACAAACCGGTTTCTTCGTTACTTTAGAAACAAATTTGGGCTATATTTTTGCACATTACGGGGGGGGGATAAAGCATAGTGGGTCTGCATGCAAAATGCGTTAGATACAATTATTCTGTACTGGTGCGTTAAACGTACACTTTTATATACTAGTGAGAGACGAAACCCGCCAGTCTGGTTATTTGCAAGAGACCGCTATTGAGAAATGGAATGTAAAGAGTAGTTTTTATTGCGTTCACGATATTTAAACTGTTGTTTTTTGGGGTTTAGTGGGAGAAAAGGGTACCTAGGTTAGGTTAGGTTACGCATTTAATATATGGTATGCTTTACCCACCACCCCCCTAATGTGCAAATATATAGCCCAAATTTGTTTTCAAACTATTGTATATTCATCCTATTTCATTTAATTAGCATTAACCAAACTTGACTTTTTAGACGTGTCCGTATAATGCACCAGTACCAATTATTCTGCATTTAATTATCAATTATGAACTTGGAAAAAAGGGTAATTAAAGTATTTGGACTTCAAACTGTCCAAATACTTTACTCCTCCCCTTATGTGCAAATATATAGCCCAAATTATATATTTCCCATCTATTCTGTCACTTATCTTGTCTTACGCTAAGCTGAAAGCAACTAGCGGAGGCACCGGTTTGTTCTCGAGTTTTACACAGCGTAAACTTGAGTGAGTGGCGTATAATACACAAGTACCAAAATTCCTACGAAAAACAAAAAAACAAAAAACAAATAAAATTCTCAAATTTGGAAATCCTTATTTTCCACGGGGGTATTTTCAGGGGGGGGGGGTATTTTCCGAGGAGGGACTAAACGCCTAGATCCTGGGTAAACAGCCAAGACTTCGATAATATGCCCACACAAAGGACCTCCCTCTAAACTGATTTAAAGCTTCCGTTTTCAGGAGTAATTGAGAGATCGTAGCAAAACCGGAATTTTTCCTGTTTAGAAAAAATCATTTGATACTTCCATCCTAAAAGGCCAAGGGATCTAGTAGTTTTCCCCCAGGGGAAGTAGAATGATTTTTCAGCATTTCGGGTAAAATATCAAAACATTTGTGTTTCCTCCTGTATTTCCGTAAAAATACTCTCAAACTCAAATGATTTTATTGTCAAACGCCTTACGCCAGTTTTTGTCATACTAAAGATAGGCACTAAACATATAAAAATCACAGCCATAGCCATCGTCATACAAATTTATATGTTGACTCAAAATATCACAAACAGAGTCCAACTAAAACCTAAGACATTTAAATAGCCAACTATTAAAGAAAAAAAACTTTAAAAAACGAAACGAATAAAAAGAATAATTAACTAAAGCAAATAAAATGTATAATCATTGAGGAGTGAGTCAAGTATTAAAAATCTTGACGAACGAGGGAACAAAGCTACTTGCGTAATGCATATGCATCAGAAGCGCATCCAGGATTTTTGTTCGGGGGGGGGGGTTACAAATTTTTTTTATGGGGGTACATAAAAAACCTAAAAAAAAACGCATACAAAATTTGTTTATGTCCATTTTTGCTACGGTTTTACGAGTCAAACAAACATTTCGGGGGGGGGGGGGTTAAACCGGGTAACCCCCCTGGATACAGCCTTGATATGCATTGCTGATACCGGCTGAATTTTAGGTACCGGTCAGCTACTTGTCGCGGAAGCCGCTGGTACGAATGGGGATGCTCAAGGGGGAGTATTTCCGAAGCCAGGGATTTGCCAAAACACCGACACCAAATTTGCAAATACAACTGAGGAGCAACATTCTGACGACAATACAATTCTCAATTAGAATGAAGAGATTCTCTTCACGCCCACCACTGTATGTAATTATGGTATTCGAATCCAAATATGTACGTAGGCTATATATCCAAACTCTGGAGCAGGGGATAATAATAATCTGTGTTGAAAAATATTTTTAAGAAGTCATACCCAGCAAAAAAAAAATATAAATACAGTAATACTAAGTAAATTCTAGGATCGCTCACTTTCCACCATTTGATGTATATCTCGGAGCACCACATGTCCCACAGAGTTCCGCCAGAAGTGGCACAGTCCCCGCAACACCTGGCACAGTTTCACTAGGTTTGTCACACTTTCGTCACGCTTGCCACTCGCCACCTAGTCTACACCATTTCTGAAAGTCAGCTACCCTCAAGCAAATGACTATATAATAATAATAATAATAATCTGTAAAATAATAAAAAATATAATAATAACATAATAATGAAATAAAATAACAAAAATTACACTCGATCTGACATCCTTCCCTTCAATACAAAATTTCCTGCTGCCACAACGGGGAGACCTAGACTTCACTAACCCACGAAGCAGCCTATCTTCCCCTTTTTGGATAATTGATCCCCTTAAATGAGAAAGCTGCTTACACCGGAGGAGGAAATGGCCCAACCCATAATCATTCTCCCCACATCTCCAGCAACTACACCCGGCCTCCAGAACTTCCCTTATTTACCTTACAACCTTACAATACATTGGAAGACAATTAGCTCGAACCTGAATCCAAATCCTCAGATATTTAATGGGCAATCCCAGTTTAAAATAAAACTCCTGTCCAAAATGATATATAAGATCATTCCCTTTGATATGAAGTCTTCTGCTACTATACAATGACACAATCAACGTACCATTATCCCACAAAGTCGCCATATTTCTCATCATCAAAAATTGACCCTCAACAACTGGGGATTAGCACTAAGTATTCATTGTATTTTTAATTAATTTTGAATAAATAATTACGAGTAAATCTAATAACAAGAAAGGAAACAAGACCGGATGAAGAAATAGAACAAGTCATATTCGTTTCATTCCGCATCTCAGGTAGGTAACCTTAGCGCCCGGAAATCAGGGTTAAATACTTTACCCCCTCCCCCCTAATGTGCAAATATATAGCCCAAATTATATCAACATATAAACTAAAGTATTAATTTTCATCATATTTTGGTATATTTCATTAGGTTTAACCTGACTTCACTTCTCGAGTGTGTACTGGCTAATACGGAAGTACCGAAATGACTATTAACATAATTCTCATTCTTAGCAATTCCCTTTAATTTTTAGATAATTTAGAAACAGCACATACAACCTACTTAGTAACTGCAAATCAAACTAATTCCTATGCTGTTAAAAATCTTAAGTTAAGAAAAATGGGAGGAAAACGGTTATTGTTTTATTTTAATTAGACACTAAAAGACAAACTAGGCAGTTAATTACACACCTTTGCCTTAATTTGCTTGGTATCACTTCACCCTCGTATAATTTCAGCATTACATGTCAGTTAAAGCTTCACTAAATCATAATGATGAGATAATGAAGTAATAAAGATGAATAAGCTATGCAACTTCTTCACTCTTTAAAATAAATAATAAGAAAGATGGTGTCATAATCTTTCTTTGTAGGGAAAAAGAAAGCAAAGTATCAATTGATCAATTAAATTAAAGTAGGCTATGTTTCGAGGATGATCACCTGTGCGAGATCAAAATCCGACGAAACTAAATTTATAGTCCCGTTTTCATTTAACAACACGAGAAGGTTCATTTTTGGAACACAACATTCGAAGAATGTCAACTAAATCTAAGAAAAACGAGCCCTTTTTTCTTTTTTTTGGGGGGGGGGAGGGGGTGAAAAAGACAAAAAATAATATCCTATAAACCTTTCGGAAATAAGTCCGACTAAGTCCATCGTTTTACCTTTTTTAAGCTTGTAGCCCTTGACTGAAAACTAAGTTTTTGCATTTACATGCGATGGCGTCAACTCACCAAAATATAGGGTGGGGGGTATCTTCATAAGCTAGGGGGATTTTCGTTTTCTTTTAATGAATAATATTATAAAATACATTTTTTAAAGAAAATGCCCCAAAATGTGTCTTAAAAACCAACGAGGAAGGGTGGGGGCGAATGTCCCCTGCAATTGACGCCACTTTTTATATTGAAATTCGTTGAAAATAATGATTTATACCAAAACGAGACAAAAAAAATCCGTCACTGGACACTGCATACCCGCAAAAAACAAGAACTTCTGGAATAATTTCTCCACCAGATTGCTAGTACATTGACATGACAAATTTACTTTCAATTTTCTCCACTTTTTGCAATATGGGCAAGGTCAGATTGGGCTACAAACGGTTCACGTAGGCCTTTTCCTCAATCTAATATTGGTAAGTTTATGCTTGTTAGTACTTTTGAAAAACTGATAATGTTCCGGTTTCTGAGAAAAATAAGAAGAAAAAAAATTATTGAGCAAACATTGAACTAAATGATAGTATTTGTTTGTTCTTAATGCTTAGGTAATGATACGCATAACTTGTCTAGGCACCAATTTGATATGCTTGAAAAACAAACTTCAAACTTATGCAACTTTATTTAGGCCACTATCTTAATTTCTGGCCTTTAACTTGATAGAGAAAAACAAAGATAACAGAGACACTCAATTACCCTCTTTATGGGACTAAGTCTTCTCAAGGAATCACCCACTTCCAAAGTTGTCTACACAAGGAAGTGCACAACAAACGTGGTGGGAACTTGCCACGCACAAATGGCACGAAGGATAGTAGCGTCATGTGGCAGAATGAGCAGCAAATCGGGTGGTAGAGTGAGCTGCCCCTTGATACTTAGACGGGATCCCTAACCCAGCGATCTACTATTATTTTCCTACGAAATTATTAACATTGAATTCAGAGTGGGGGCACACATTCCTACTAGCAAGGGCTTATCCAGGATTTTTGCTCCGGGGGGGGGGGGGGGGGTACAAAAACTTTAAAACATCAAAACGTAATTTTATGCGTTTTTTAACGTTATTACGATTCGGACAAACAATTCGGGGGGGGGGGGAGGCCGTATCCAGGATTTTTGTTCGGGGGGGGGGGGTACAAACAACTTAAAAAATACATCAAAACATGTTTTTCTGGATTTTTTTAACGTTTTTACGAGTCGGATAAACAATTCGGGGGGGGGGTGTTTCCAGGATTTTTGTTCGGGAGAGGGGGGGAGGGTACAAAAATCTTAGAAAATCCATCAAAACGTGTTTGTATGCATTTTTTAACGTTTTTAAGAGTCGGACAAATAATTCGAGGGGGAGAGGCCGAATCCAGGATTTTTGTTTGGTGAGAGGGGGATACAAAAAAAAACAAATCAAAACGTGTTTGTATGCATTTTTTAAGGTTTTTACGAGTCGGACAAACAATTCGGGAGGGGGTCAAACCCCAAACTCTTCCCCTGAATATGGCCTTGCCTACAGGCCCTTAGATGGATGATTATCACCATTAATTCCAGATTGGCACCTGATGAGTAATCAAAAAGAAGAATTTTGCGGAAGGTTTCAAACCTAAACATTTAAGCAGTGTTTTTACGTTATCGCCAAGCTCACATTTTCAAAAATTATGTTTCAAAGATATTAGGTTTTTGGCTGGATAGTGCCGTGAGGCTGATAGTGAGTTCCACCAGGGTTGCCATACGTAGCACTATAGTGCTACATGTGGCATGCTGTAGTGCTACTACTGCACTTAGCGTAATTGAGTAATACTAAGCAGCATTGGGTAAAATTAACATATTTAGCGAAAATTGTGTGTAGCACGTATTTGGCACACTTATTTTCGAGAAAAATAACACCCTCTGGACAAGAACTTGTGGCATTTAATATTGCCTAGTTTTCAAAAACCGGACAAAATAGAACTTTCTTTTGAATGACCGGGAACTAATTTCTTTGGGAAGCCATCTTAGCAAACACTCATATATATGGTTTTGATACTGTCATTATTACATTTAGGAATCTAAACGGCCCCACCCTCTACACTTCCTCTGACTCCAACACTGTCTTCAGTCACTAATGCTTATAAAGTTTAACAAAGACTTATTTAAGCCTGGTAGTTAAAAAGCTAGCGGGTTTCTTAGTCAGGGTCTTCTTATTCAAATTTTCAAATACAATTGGTTTTTTACCCCCCCCCCGAATTTTTTTGTTTAACCGCCCCATCCCCCTCTGGAAATTCCTGGGTAGGTGCCTGTATGCATTAAACAATCCATTACATTGAATAGGGGTATAAACCCTCCTCTTCCCTTCGACCCCACTGGCTACAATACCATCTGGCTACCTGGCTACAATATGGTCTTCAAATATTGACGCTTATGAAGTTGTACAGAATTTATTTTTCGTACCCTGGTAATTAAAAACTGTGCTTTTTTTTAATTCCTCAGAAAATTATACACTTTCAAGTGATTTTAAAAGTCAATGGAAACTAAGTACCTACTTAGTTTCAATTTTTCTCTTCTTAAAAAGGTGAAAAAGGAGTAAACACAAAAAAAAATAAAAACAAATACAGTTTGCAACTGCTTGCTCTAAAAATTAATTAACGCATATATTGTCAATTAATAGAATAATAATAGAAACTAGCAGAATAAGCTTAAAGGAAAAACTTACTTGAAGCTAGCAGTGCTGACAGCGGTACCACATTCTGTACATCAGTTTTCTGAAAAAATATACTATTTATTAAAATTAATGAAGTAAACTAAGAAGACACAACATTGCTGTACTTAACAGTTAAAATAAGTTTGTAAGAGCCATGCTGCGAAAATTATTAGAGTCAATGACTCAATAATTAGGGCTGAGTGTCGATTCTGTTGAGCTCTGTTTTGTCATTTTTTTCAGTCGACATAAAGGCTGTTTCGGCTACACACTCCACAAAAACCACCATGATTTAAGTTAGAATTAGCATCAATTAAAGATTCTGCGGAGCATGCCAACCCAGGCATGTACTCAGGGGGAGGCTTCAAGGCATATCCCCTTCCCACCGAGATCCTAAATTTTTACACTTGTATCCAAATTCAGAAAATTTTGTTTTATTATTACTCTACCGAAAAAATCCTACGTGATTTTTGCACCTGAGCATTCGACTTATTGAATACTAATTTTAGGCTTAGAAGGGCAGTCAATGAATCAACATCATTTCTAAGTAGAAAAATCACACCTCTCCTAGAAGCTACTCAAAATTAATAATAATGTGTTAATAGATAGGCTACGACAAATGGCTTGATTAAAAAGTTAAATACCGTACTCTAAAAGTTTATTTATGTACTGTGTCTCTTGCCAAATGTGCCTGCTGACAGTGAATTTTTTGAAAAAAAAGGATAAAAAGTTCAGGCTGAAATGATATCTCTCGAAAACTTTACCGAAAGTCTTTTTAATCGAACACGTGTGGTTTATCAGATTATTTTGCGGGAGGGGCAAGGACGTATCCATGGGGATTAGGGGGTTTGAACCCCACACACGAAATATTTGTCCGATTCGTAAAAACAAAAAAATCATATAAACAAATTTTTGATTATTTTTTGTTTTTTTTACGAGTATTTTTTAAGAGAAACATTGGCAGGAGGGCACGGGAGAGGCCCTTGACCCCTCTCCAGATCCCCAAAGTTTTACATATACCGAGTAATTTTGTAAGAGAAACATGCGCAGAAGGCCGCGGGAGAGGCCCTTGACTCCTCTCCAGATCCCCGAAGTACTTTTTAGGCCTAAAACTTATCAAATACATTTACGACTAATTTTTTAAGAGAAACATACGCAGGAGGGCGCAGGAAGGCCCTTGACCCCTCTCCCAGATCCCCAAAATTTTATAGTATTTCTTTACTTTCTTTTCAATTTACTTCCCCTCCCTGGTATTTGCGTAATACATATCCAAAGATTTAAAATAAGCATATGGAATGAAAAAAAGGCCCTTTCAAAGATGTGGGTCTAAAAGATGCGCTTTTCCTGTTCTTCGACCCCCTTCAAAATTTATATGATACCCCCCCCCCCCAAAGAACCAAACCTTCGTAGGTCTGTCTTATTAAAATTTATATTTCTACCCTAAACACCGCATTTCTTGAAAATCATCTACGGAAAGATCTCTAAATTAGCCGACGAAAACTCTTATACAGTACATAATTTGTAAGAAAATACAAAGCCTCATAAATAATGCGATTGTCTATATCACCACGAATCAGATAAGCTTACAAGATAGTCTTTTTCCACGATTCTATAATTTTGTCAACTTCCTGGAATCAACATAAATACAGACCCGCTGAATATACCAGAAAACTGTTGTTACTAACTAGTCCGTTACAAGATTGATGCAAATGTAGCGTCAAACTTGACCTATTTTAAACAAGTCAAACTGTCCAGGGCAATGAAAGGTGAGTCAAAAATGGTACTTGTGAACAGTAACTAAAGCTCTAGCAAATGGAGGTATGACAAAAATAATTTGCAAAGATTTGAAAGAATCTATACAAAAAAAAAAAAATTCTGTTGAAGTTAATTCCAGATGCGTATTAAATAGGTACTTGACCTATTTAAAACAAGTCAAACCGTCCATGGCAATGAAAGGTGAGTTAAAAATGGTACTTGTCAATAGTAACCAAAGCTCTATTAAATAGAAGTTTGACCAAAATAAATACAAAATAATTTGCAAAAATTTAATAAAATGCTGTTTAGGCTAATTTCCAATGCATATATTCGTTAAGTTATTCTTTAACTGAATAATTAAAACAAAATTTTCATATCATATACAAACGTCGAAACAGAAGGGGGAGCGCCCACAAAAGGGCTTAGTTTCTTTCGACCAGGGGTGATCGCATCAAACGAATGATTGTAGAGCATTGAGACAAAACATCGAATTACTAAAATGACTCGTTAATACTACACAAACGTATTTCGTTTTGAGCCATACAAGTCTAGGATAAGAGATTTCTGAGTCTCTATGAACAACATAAAAAGAATGTGTTTAATAATCTGAATAAAATTGGCCAAATAATTTGGGAGAATTTGGAAATCAGGTATGCATAAATAAATTATGGTTTAACATTATTAACACTAAAAGCCTTTATAAGCGTGGTGAACACAAAAAAGCACAGCAACGGCAAATTCAAGAACACGCGCTTAAATCCAAACGAAATAAACAAGTTAAAGAAAATGAGTATGTTTACCATACCTATACTAATCAGCCTTTCCAACTTTCTGTCCCCATAACATTACACTCACCCAATATAATATCAACCCATGGAACATCAAAAAAACTACAGACCTTGTGTTATTTTTCAGCAACGAATAATAACGCACCGGAGGAAAGGGTCCTTTTCAGCTGTTATGCGTTGCACAACAGTGCCAAAATGCTACCGAGCCAATATTCTGAGGCGGCCAATCGGTTTAAACGTTCATAATCCGATGCATAAAACGGCTCAGTTTTGGAGGACATCTCTCCAAAATAAATTTCTTATAGACGGCAAAAATTCCCCATAAAAGTTACACCAAAAATAACTGAAAAATTTTAGAGAAGGCATGAACAAATCACTGAGCCTATCCCAGCCTTTCCTTGTCTAAATTGGCTTAACTCAGCCAAAAAGTATCCAATTTTAACTAATTTATTCAAATAGCCTACGGAGTTGCAGAATATATCTCCCGAAACTGCTATTTGGACTCCTATTACTGCTCATGGAGAAGAAACATTTCCCAAAAGAACACAGGTCACTGATTTTATACCAAATGTGGCCAACCTGCTAGACATTTGTGGGGTCAAATATCATGCGGACCTTCAGTTAGGCCCAAGACACTGTCTGCAATTTCAGTTCGAAGCTGACAGCGTATACAAAACTCTGAACTACAAACGTCAAAATAACAACATCAAAACTTTGAATAACAAACACACACAGAGGGCACTACGTGACGAAAGGGCCCTCGGTACTTGTCTATTATATAAAACACACTCGAGAAGTTAAATTTGGTGACAATAAAATATGATGAAAATGGAATACTTTATTAGCAAAATTGTGAAGGTCATTTGTGAAACTGGGAGCTTCGGCGTCGGCTGACCGTTTCAAAGACAAAGAAAAGTTCATTATTAACGCAATTCTTGACCTAGTTCATTTTAACGTGATTCTTGAGGACACCGGTTAGTTTGCTTTTACTAGTGATAGAATATAGTGGCTCACCATGGATGTTCAAATTAAGATTTGGGATTTGCCAAGGACCAAAGAACGCAATTATATTTTTCCAGGATAAGGCCATGTTTGAAAACCGTCAATACGTGGCTTCTAAAAGTAAAGTCCCATTTGTTACTGTAGTTCATTTCATTTATTTCTGAGTTAACGAATGTAGGCTACATCGCTACCGAGGTACATCCCGCCATCATTTACTTTCATACTTAGTAGAGTACATGTGGCGGGCGGCAGTAAAGGCAGAAGGTCGAGCTCATACTAACGCGATTCTTGAGGACATTTCTGCGTTCTGAGAGCATATTTCCAAGTTGTAGTTTTCACAATTTTGCTAATAAAATATTATATTTTCATTTTTTGTTTTCATTAGCATTAAATAAACTTCACTTCTCGAGTGTGTTTTATATAATAGACAAGTATCGGACCCTCAAATTATCCAGAAAAGGAACAAAATCATGAATTTGTCCAAATATCGTCGATCACATTTTACTTCTCTAGGGTCAGTTGATACATTATTTGTTCGGGCTTAACACGTTGTCCCAATATCACGATTGTGGGCTTCCCTAATCCAGCTATTCTTTCTTTTAGGGAAAGAAACAAGAAGAGGTCATGGATCTCCAGGCTGATTAGACAGCGATGAAAAATTACGAGTAAAAGATGATCCTAATCTTCTCAAAGCGTGATTCTCCAGCAACTGACTTCCCCATCTAAGGCGGAGCAAAAGCAATGATCATTAAGGCGAATAGTGCCGACCACTTTGCTGCATCCGGGTATGATTTAATACGCTATGGCTGAAGTTATACACCATACCAACAAGCTGGTGATCATTAATTTTATCACGAACCATTCGATTAATTTGAGCAGCGGTCTTTATCACTTCATTTAACTCTACTTCTAAATAAAAAGGCACGTGATTGAGGTGTATCTTTGATACTAAGGAGCACATCAGTAGGCACATATACAGAGAGGGCCTTAGGGCCCTAACCCTTTCCTAGAATCGCAGGGTATTTACGATTTTCCCATTCATTTCGTTTTTTCATAAGTTCTGCCAAATGTTGTGCTCCCCTCCGGCTAAGTTCATGTGAGTGCCTACGCGCAAGAATAGTAAGCAATCGGGAGAAGCTGAGGGACTTATCTTAATGCTAACAAAACGAAGTCAAATGGTCTTATTCTATATTTCAGAGACTTGTACTTGAACCAAAAAAAAATCGAATTGCATTTTATCCTACGGACAATAAACACAATTTGATCATACTTCTGTACCTATATTATGCCGTAAACCGTACAGTGTCTTTAGTCTGAAGTACAGTTAATTCTTAGTAACGCGTTTTGATCCTTTTTTTACTGAAGGTTGGCGTCTTATCTTGAAAATCGATTTTCTTTTTTGTTTTGCCGAAGAGAGTCTGATTTTCACAACAGTCTGAAGAGTATTACAAGCAATGGTTCCCTTCCCCTCACTATTCCTATGATTATTACAATTTATCCGATAATTCTCAAGAATGTCACGTTTTGGCAAATGGATCTTGCCCCTTTTTAATGATGACAAATAGACCCTTTTCCCTCTCCACGGTTTGAGCCTGCATTCCCCTATGCCCTTCGGTATCTATATGCTTTGCATGTGCAATATGCTTCCATGCCAAAATAATACAACGCTTGTTTACAGGGGCGAATCTCCAGCATTTTCCATTTTTATTGGGGGGGGGCAAGAGGGGTCCATATCTGGATTGTCAAAGCGCATGGGATGTATAATATTTTTTTCTCCACATTATTGGGGGGGGGGCCACTGCCCCCCTTGCCACCCCCAATATATAAAAGGAAGTGATATCAGGTTTTGAAAGTTGCAATAAGGCAAAGTACATTTATCTATGGCATTGACCAAGGCTGTGGGCACATCCCTTGGTTTTTATTCAGGGGAAGGGGCCAAAGAGGCCAAAAAATAAGATATCATGGAATGAAATCGGATTGGAACATCCCTTCTTCTAAGAAAATGGCTTCAATTAATATAGTGTCAGCAATTAATTTGCAGCCTCTGTTTGAGGCTACCGTTGGTAGCCTCAAAATTTTCCCGTCTTGTTTATTTTGTGCTCCCCCCCCACAAAAAATGTGGGAACTCAGGATATCCAATGCTGAAATCAAAGCCCTTCCTCTTTTTTACACTTTCATCATGCAGCTAAAACTCAAGTCACTCTTTTAGCCTTACCTTGTTCTGAATTAATTGTTATTCCGCGGTCGAGTTATTTCTAAATATTCATAATAGATCCGGAGAATAAACAAAAGATGAGGATAATTTCAAACTACCGCCAAATGATAAGGCTGGGGGGGGGGGGGGTCCTAAAAAAGTTATTAGGGGTCGATCTTCCATTCGTACAGGTACAACTATGAATTGTAGATTCGTAAAGTCAATGAACTAACATCAGGTGGATTCCCAAAAACGTGCTGTTGAAAAACGGACTTGTGACTGTGCGTACTAGTGAATTCGTATAATTAAAAACGTCTTCATCCCTTATTTTGGTTCAATGAAACCCAAAGGAAAATATGAAATATATTACTCTTTTTTTCGAGCCTTTCCCCCTCTCTAGAAAAATTCGTATAAACCCGACCTAAAGGTCCAAATTTGTGTTCACCTTCCTTATACAACTACTAGTCATATTCATCAGCAGTTTTAAAAATCTAAAAAATTAACAATTATATACTATCAACAGATTACAACAACAGCCGTCCCATTTGTGTCTAAGCATCAGCACTGTTTCTGTTTCTGTCTAACCTGTCTGTTTCCGTTAAAAAAAAAAAAAAAAAAAAAAAACATAAACAGGACATTTGTTTTTGTCGGACCTGTTTCTGTTTTTGTTAACCTGTTTTTTTTTTCGTTTCTGTTTGTTTTTTTTCGTTTAACCAAGTGCTTGCGTTCACGCTATTGTTAAAGCTTGCTATCCTGGAGGGATTGAAAAGGTCTTCATGCTTTAGTCACCTCCATCATCATTGTGTAACCAATACTCTCAAGTTCTGGGGAGAAATTGATGTAGAGCAAGTTGTTGAACGTGAATCTGATGACAATGATAATGAACTCGAAGAATGCTCAGGTAGAAAGCAAAAGAAGACAATCAAATAGAAAGCAAGAGAAGAAGAAAGATGAAGACGAAGATGATCTACCTGATGTCATAAATGAGAATATTGCTGATATCGCGCCTGATACGGATGACCCTGACAAGTTGGATGAAGAAAGTGCATGTGATGAGTGGGCTGAAATTAGATCTAACTCTGGAGGCAGCACTAGAGACATGTTTTTTATTTTATTTCATTTAGCTAGCTCTTATAACTAGGGTTAACCAGGGAAAGTCCAACAGTGGGGTGAGTCCAACACTGACCTCCAATTCGGTCCATTGTATCTATGGGAGGCTTCCATATTTTCTTCCATATTAGTAGCAGTAGGCAACAGTGCCATCACAACTTCCAGTAGAGTTAGCACGCCTTCCAGTCAGAAAGGTTTGGAAGTTTTTTGGATGATGATTTTTTAGGAACACAGGTAACTGACTTTACTTTTAACTTGTGTAGATTATAAAGTAAGTGAGATAGAGAATTTTTTCATTTCTTAGAGACTAGAAGGCCAGGGGCATCTTCCTGATTATTTTTTTTTTTAAACAAGCTAATGTTATATGCTGAAGAGATAAGAGGGGTGTCGGTCTTGCCCCCAAAAAAGCCCATCTGAAGAAGTCCAACATGTCGGACTTACCCCCTATGGAGGAAGTTTAGCAGTGTTGGACCTACCCCATGTTATCAAAAATCGATATTGTAAATGGTAGAACAGACTCTAAGCTTTTGTATAACAAGGGTTGAAGCCAGTAATCACCCTTAGATGGCCTTATTTACTTAGTGGAATGTAGTGTTGTGTTGATCATTCATGTATTGCAAGTCTGTGCCTGCCCTCGTTTATCTTTCTCTCTTTTCATTGTTTTTCCGTCTTAACCTTTACTTGTGATGGGTTTCCGAATAAATTCATCCATTCATTCATAATTCCCCTTCAAATAAATTCATCCATTCATTCATAATTCCTTTGTCTTTCCTAGATGCCTAAAAATTATGTTCAGAAAACACAACACAGGGTTGGAGGAACATATGATGCAACTCAGCTACAAAACGTGCTAGCGGAGATATCTTCAAAGAGAATGTCTATACAACAGGCTATCAAAGTTTTTCACATACCGCGTACTACCTTGCATGACCATCTTATAAAGAACACAAGTCAAAAAGCCAGTTTGTGGTTGAGGGAGGAGCCAAGAAATTACCACTGAAATTGAAAAGGATATGGCTCAGGGTCTCTGAATACTTGAAAAGTCGGGCATGGGTCTCAGCAAGCAGGAATTTCTTGACCAAGTCCAAGGCTATCTCATCAAGAACAAAGTTCAGACAATATTTAAGGACAACCAACCTGGTCATGAATGGTGGGTGGGGCTCAAGTACCAAAACAAAATTTACTAAAGAAACCAGAAAGACTAGAAAACAAAAGAATTTTGCAACAATCCAACCCCTTCATAATGTATGGGTTTTTTTAGCTGTTGCATGAAACTGCCATGACGATGGATATTCTTGACAAGCCCCAGTGCTGGTTCAATTTGGACAAGACGTCTTTCTGCAGGGATCCTGGCAACACAAAAGTTGCTGGAGCCAAAGTCTCACCAGCCAGTCATAAAACAGGTGGTAATAGACCACACAGTGACCCTATCTTGGCTTGTATCAGTGTAAACGGAGAAAAACTCCCACCTCTCATAGTTTTCTCTGCAAAGAATACCTGGACCTCCTGGATAACTGTAGATATAGCTTATCCTGGTGCATATCACTCATCTACCAAGAAAAGGTGGATGACGTCTGATCTCTTTATGAACTGGTTTGAAGTCCAATTTCTTCCTTGTGTAAAGGGAAAGGCACTCATCATCTTAGACTGACATGGCTCACATCTTCCTCTCACTCTTGTCAAACCTGCAGACGAAAATAACGTGACAATCTTCAAGCTACCTCCACATGCATCAACCTCCCCATAAAGTGGTTTTCAGAGGAATGAAAGTGTCTTATCATCAGAATCTCATGAAATGGCAGAGGGATCACCCTAGCAACATTCTGATGAAGAAGGATTTTTTATGTCTGTTATTGAAGGTGTGGGATACCTATCTCACTCTAGTCTGATCAAAAAGTTGTTCAAAGCAACTGGAATCTTTGATCTGAGTGTTCAAATGAGAGTAAACCCATCCTTAATTGCCCATAAGAAGTTTGAAATTGCCAAGTTGAGACACTATGCACAAATGAAAAAGAAACAAGAGGAAAAAGCAGCCACATCTAAAGTCACAACCACCATCAACACTGACTAGAAAAAATTACCCCTTTCTGTTACTGTTAGTCCAAGGAAATTGTTTGGCAACCAATCAAAACTTATGAAGAGATTCTTCTAGACAAAATCAAGCAGCCCAACCTACCATCAGTTCAAGGAATAGCAAAATGGAAGAAAATTGCAAGAGAGACAGAAGTGATAACATCAAAAGAACATCTAGAGGTACTTGAGAGGGAGGAAACTGAAAGCAAACAGCAAAGGGAAGAAAAAAAGTTCATATGGGAAGGGTGTGAAATTAAATAAATATATTCCTAAGAGGAAAGCAAATAGAGACTCAAGTGATAGCAAATCAGACATCAGCTTTGCACTTGGCTCAGATGAGGATTATCAGAGTATTCAGGATACTATTCAAAAAAGTGACAGTGATGACAAGAAAACACCCAGTATGCAAAAGATTGTTCCCAAGCTAAATGGGTACTATGCAGTTAGATATGATGCCAGGAATGATGAACAAGGTTGGTACACAGGGAAGGTTTTAGACTTTCTGATGAGGGAAAAGTTAAGCTCAAGTTTCTTCACTGCTTGAGCCTTGCCACCTACTCATTCAATTGGCCAAAGAAAACCGAGTCAAACTCAAAACGAGCAGAATTAACATGAGTAGGGCTCATAACTCCTATGCCTTCCCAAGACCAGAACATAATTTGCACTTTACTGAAAATATACAAAGTTTAATATACATATACTGATATTTAGTAATCAAAATGTTAATATTATTTGATTTATTAAAGTTTTGAAAGTAAAAACATTTATATTTTTCCAGTGAAGTGCAAATTATGTTCTGGCCTTGGGAAGGCACAGGGGTTTTGAGCCATACTCATATTAATTGCTGCTCGTTTTAAGTTTGACTTGGTTATTTATTGTAATTTCTGTTCATTTTGGGTTTCATTTATTTATTGATGCTGATTTGTGGTAGTTTCACGCTTGGTAGATTATTTGATTTTATTTTTGCTCATTTTTGGTTTAATAGAGTTCTTTACTTTTCTTTGAAAAACTTAGTTTGTGGAAAAAGTTTATTTTAATTAATAACAAAATAAGTAAGGTTGGGCAGTTTACAAAGAAGTAGAAAGGTCTTTGTAGTACAATTCAGTAGAAAAGATGGCTCTAGTAATTTATCAGTGTTTGTAGTTAACTAATTTTAGACACCATGGATGCATCAGCAGCTGCAACCTAGTAAAGAGCTAACCTCAGCCTATAGTGACCAAGAATAAAAAAAAAATGTGTTTCTAGAAAAACCAATCTATGCAAAAAATTATTTGATCCTGATTCAGCAATGTTAATTATTACCTCCATTAAACTTCAATGTTAATCTTAGCACAAAAACAAATTTCCCTTGTTTTCAAAAAAAAAACCAAAGCCTCTCAAAAATGGCAATGGATCAAAATGAAAAATACACCATTGAAATCACCATGGTTGAAAACCCCTGACTGGAGGTAAAAAGTCCCCACCCCAAAAACCAAAAAAAATGTATTTTAGTATGGGTAGTGCAAGCAATCCAATGTGCAAGAACAACAAGAATGTTTCTAAGTAATGAATTTTAAAATAAACGAAGTTTTTTGAGAAGAGTAAAGAGCAAAGTTGAAACTTAAAATGAACAAAAATTATTACTTCACAGCCTATCTAACATATATCAATAAAACTATTACAAATAAACCAACTTATTATGTTTCCCTGTGTTTCTAGGATTATAGAAAACTAGCACTGTACTAAAAACACAAAATTCAAGTATAAAAACAGGAATACTGATTTGAGACTCAAAAGTGAGTATGTATCCTGACAAGGTCTTCCATCCAGGCATTCAATTACTGAAACCTGTCGGCTTCTTATGGCTCACTTCCACATATGTGCATTGTACACCTACAGCTGTATTGTTGCAAATAAGTAGAAAGTTGATCACCAAATTCTATCACAACTTTATAATGCTATGGTGCTCCTCATTTGTTGTACTTGAGCCTATGCTGGCAAATTTTTACTCTGAATGATAGGTGTAATCTTCAGGCTACATATTATAGGTTTACAAAGTTTTTGCTGCAGGTACCCCTGTGGACAAGCAATCAATACATGTCTAGGAGGTATAATATAATTGACCCAGAGGATGCTATAGGAGCACAAATCTGGCGTTTTAATTTGTGTATTGTGGTCACCCATGGGCTGAATCTGGTTGACTTTGTATAACTTTTTATATTTGTGTTATTTATTTTGAAGTGGTATTTTCTTTTTTTTTTCTTTTTGTTTTGCTCCATCTGCCTTTGTTTTGATGGGTTAATAAACTATATATATATATATATATATATTATATATATATATATATATATATATATATATATATATATATATGCATTTTCATGTAACCTTTGGCAGAGCTGTTTGTGTCTGACAATATCTCTTCCTAGAGATCTATGCAGTTACAACTGATCTAATAATTTAAAAGATGTGAAATGTGTTCTTTAACATCTCCATTGGGGTCTAAAAAGTACATTTGGCAAAATGAATATGGCTCAAAATCACCTTCAGGTGTCTGTGATGGGTTTGCTGCTAAATTGATCTTGAGATAAATTTGTCCAGCTATTTTGAAGCTGAAAACTATTTATGACTCAATCATTGCTTACAATGAATGATGCTAGACCTGACTTGTAGTTCTACATTTGTTTGTGGAACTCTTAGAGAGCAAGTGATATCCTATAACAGGCCTAGCAAATTTATTTGGAAATTGTTGATGCATGAATGCAATTTAACCAAGCAAGCAGCAGCCCCTAAATCATTGTTGTTGGCTAATTTTTCCTGTGGGATGATGGAGGACTCCACAATGAATACATATAGAATTGAAGGGTCCCAATGACTTGTAAATAACACTTGCATAGTTTACAGCATCTTTGTAGGTTTTTAGTGGGTAAAGTATAGTGGGTCTGCATGAAAAATTTGTTAGCTACAATAGTTCTGCCTATTATGAAGTAAGAATTGATTTCTAACTTCACACTGTCCAAATACTTTACCCCCCATCCTTAATGTGCAAATATATTGCCCAAACTATATAAGTCCAAGGTATTCTGTCACCTCTAACTTGTTTTCCACTGAGCATATGCTAATTGTCTCTTAAGACAGTTGTCTATTAAGACAATTTGGCAAATGAATTTACATATTTCTAAATTTTTGTCCTGCAAATGCTTCTAAAATGGTTTTAAGATCTATTTTCCTTGTGTCATCACTTTCAGTCAACATGATTGCTAAACTGTTTAGTCGATCCTGATTTATTGTTGATATCACATAGATTGATTTTAGCCTGGAAAGTGATCTCTCTCCAGAAGCAATGTTTACTGGAATTGTTAAGAAGATTTAACAATTTTGAAAATTGTAAAGTTCATGGGAAACTTGTAGTGGACCATATAATTTAGCTATGATGAAAGTGAAAGCATCATTTGATGCTTTTTTATGCTCTTTCATAATTCATATAAAATACTTCAGGGCCCCTTTAAGGGCTCAAGATGAAATTTGCAACCAAAGCAATTATTGTATAATGAAAGAGCACAAAAAAGGCATCAAATGATGTTTTTACTCTCATCCTAGCTAAATTATAGTTCCACCTAGAAATTTACCCATGCATCACGTCAAAAATTACAAGCTTTTGGTCCATATTTAGGAAATAAACATTTAAATCTAATGAAGATTTGGTAAAATTCTACTTAAGCTACTTTTGGCTATCTTGGAAAGAGGTTAGGTTATGAAAATGAAACTTTCAGGGATGGGTCTACAGGTTAAAGTTTGGGTAAATTTCTACCAAATCATATTATTAACTTATGAATAAAGTGAATATACCACTTGATGCCTTTTTGTATGCTCTTTCCAAATATAATAATCATTTTTGTTGGAAATGAATTTTACCCCCACCCCTATATATACCAATTCAGGGTATATATTTGCACATTAGGGGGAGAGGGGGCAAATTTTATTTCTGGTGTAAATGGGAGGTAAATTTAAACTTTACCTCCACCCCCTAATGTGCAAATATATACCCTGAATTGGTATATAGGCTAGGGGTGGGGGTAAAAGACATTTTCGACAAAAATGATTTTTACATTTGGAAAGAGCATAAAAAAGGCATCAAGTGGTATATTCACTTTATCTGTTATTCAATAATATGATTTGGTAAAAAATTTTCAAAGTTAGTCCTGGGAAGGTATTTGAAGAACACCTCCACTTCTTCTCCCTCTAGAGGATCCTGACCTTTAAAAATCTGTGTGTTATAAAAGTCCAACCTTGCAAAATAGATCTTCTGCTTAAATGAAGTACAATAAAATTGTTTTCAACTTCACAACTTTGCTGAATTCCAATTTCTAAGGTTTCAAAGATATACAAATACATTTCCTATATTTTGAAAAAATATTGACATGGCTTAAAATTCTATACAGGAACTGTATTTTCAGAACTAAAGCCAGAGGAAAAGATACTGATAACTGAAAATTAAGGTTTAATCCTTAAAGTTTCATTTCCCTAACCCCTCTTCAAGATAGTCAAATGTAGCTAAAGTAGAATTTTACCAAAGATTTTTGTCTAAGACAGGGCACAGTCAAACTACAGGGTGGCTGACCTGATAGGCTATCTAGGTGTATCAGGATGGGGGCTATGCTATCAGAAAAGCAACCATAATATTTTTCAATTATATAGCCAAGGATAAAATAAGGGGTAAATAGGCCTATCTACCAAATCATATTATTGACTTATGCATAAAGTGAATATAGCCTACCACTTGTTGCCTTTTTTATTCTGATTAAGAATATAATAATCATTTCTATTGGAAATTAATTTCAGCCCCCCCCCCTATATATGCCAATTCAGGGTATATATTTCTACATTAGGGGGGGGGGGTAAAGTTTAAACTTACCTCCCATTTACATCAGAAACCAAATTTGCCCCCCCCCCCTAATGTAGAAATATATAGGCTACCCTGAATTGGCATATATAGGGGGGGGGGGCTGAAATTCATTTCCAATAGAAATGATTATTATATTGGTAATCAGCATAAAAAAGGCATCAAGAGGTATATTCACTTTATGCATAAGTCAATAATATGATTTGGTAGATATTTACCAAATAAGGAACCTAGCCTAATGTTACTAGGCTAGGCTATGCCTACTTCTATTTGTTTAGCATTTTTCCTTCAGATGTGAGCAACCACTAGCCTCCATAGGCCTATTTGGAAAGCAGCCTAGATGTTTCCTCAGAAGAATTCAACCACTAAATTGGTGTCCAAGCAAACAAAGTCAGCAAAATTTAATAGGCTAGGCTTGGTCTATATAGGCCTAGCTAGCCTAGGCTACCTATCTATGCAATGAAGATATGGGGGTCAGGGTGCTGTTGCCATAGTAGCATCTACTGCATGTCAAAAGAGTGAAGCTCAACTAGGGAGCCTGGGTTATCCTGTACAAAAAACATTTTGTCCTATGGCCTATCCTATCTTGGCATAGGCCTAGCCTATTCATATCTGGAACAAGGACTAAAAAATGGCCTAGCCAGCCTGAAATACAATTAGGTCATTAAATTTATTATATAGGCCTATTAAGAAACTAATTCAGGAAAAAATCTGTCTTAGGACAAAGAAATTTAGTTTTACCTTTGATTGACTTGTCCTGGCAAGTCAATAACCAAAACAAGTCTTTAATTTACCACAAAACAAATGTTTTTATCCTCTATCACTTAGTTTTGCTGTTTTCTCACAAAGAAATGCCAATTTTTCGTCAAATAACTTCTATTTAGGCTTAATTTTTGCAGGATTTCAAACTTCCACAGAAATTCAACAGTAACTCTTTGACCTGTTTTAAAATGTAAATTATATTTATAATTATAAATAGACGAGTCTTTAAAACTTTTATAATAAAATATTATGTTCAAGTTGTTTCTAGCTAAATTTCACTCTTAAACATTTAATATCTAATAGATAATATTACAAAACTTGGAACTATTTGAGATTTACGTCACAGACCTTGCATCCGCAGAGCAGCTAGCCGATTTCTCTTTAATGGCAAAATATTTAAAAAATCAAAACATGCTCACGGTAAATGCTATATTAGCTAGTAAACAGCGACATCTAGATAACAATTAAAATGATGTTTGAGGAAGTGAAAAATGTGTCACTTAGACAAAATTAAGATTTCATAAGGTTATTTTCCTTTAGAACGGGTTATAGTCTCATCCTGAAATTGATGCATTCAGTGAAGCAATCAATTGCTAATATAATAAATCTATATTAATGTTAAAGAAAAATAGTAACATTAATAAATCTATTATAATAAAGTGAAGCTCATCACCCTGAGGAACACAGATGTCTTAAAGGTTAGTGAGGCCTATGGTAAATAGAGAATAAATTTTTCTGCTTATCCATATTATGTTTTCGTAATTATTAATTTAAACAGCTCTCGTACCACCAACAGTTTTATATTAAATCATGGTACTATTACAATTCCAAAGAAAACACAAAACAGTCACTTGCTAAATGCAGTAATGAAATAGAGCAGGAATGAGTTTGCAAATATGTTCGCACGACACTTGACCATGGACGCCCATAAGGTGGACAGGGGGGGGGGCTTACCCCAAAAACCCCCCCCCCCCCCTCTGGCTGAATGACACTGCCTTATCTTTGTATTAGTTTAAAAAACTTTTTCCACAAAATAAGTTTTTCAAAGAAAAGTAAAGAACTCTATTGACCAAAAATGGGTAGAAATAACGTCAAATAATCTTCCAAGCGTAAAACTACCACAAATCGCTATCAACAAATAAATGAAACTCAAACGAACAGAAATGAGAATACATAGCCGAGTCAAATGCAAAACGAGCAAAAAATAACATTACTAGGGCTGACAACCCCCATTCCTTCTCAAGACCAGAACATAATTTAGGCTTTAGTAAAAAAAAGAAAAAAGATATGACCGTGGATTGTCAATCTAATATAAATTTTTTGTGTTTGTTTAAGTAAAAAAAGTGAAAATGTTTAAATGTACTTTGTTTTTCAGTAAAGCGCAAATTATGTTCTGGTCTTGAGAAGGCATGGGGGTTATCAGCTCTACTAATGTTAATTTTTGCTTATTTTAAGTTCAACTCGGCTATTTATTCTAATTATGTTCGTTTTGAGTTTCATTTATTTATTGATAGTGATTTGTGGTAGTTTTACGCTTGGACGATTACTTGATTTCATTTCTGCCCAATTTTCGCTTAATGGAGCTCTTTACTTTTCTTTAAAAAAACTTGTTTTGTGAAAAAAGTTTTTTAAAATTAATTTATGTTTGTTTTTTTACGAACATAGTCATTTTCATGAAAAAAAAATGTTTTTTTATATTTTCGTTTTTTTCCATAAGAATCCATAGTTTGGCTTGCTATGTGTATGTTGGGACACTTTTTCAACAATTTTTAATCCTTACACAAATATTATTTTTTAATTTTATTTTGTACCTCCTCAAGTTGTTAAAAAATAAAACCTAATATCATTCCCAAAAAATCCTATCTATGCTCTTTGATAACCTAGATACGCTTAAACGCTATTGATTAATTTAAACTGTAAGAGCACAAGTAGTAATAGTAGTAGCCCCGAAAGCTTCAACTTAATACCCCCAGTCGTTCTCGATATATTGTTGAGATGTCTTATTGGCAACCGCAGACACAATGTTTTTTTATTTGGTTTTAAAGTAGCATTTAATTATATAGCGTAATGGGCGAATTGCATGATTGTGGGTGGTTGAAATGCCCAATATCCCTAAAGACATAGTTGCTGGACCGTTCTAATATGCTGAACAAAATGGTTGCCTCAAAATTTTGACTAGATCTGTTTGGGAAATAAATTGGCTTAAGAGACAGCTGATTGCCCTCCAATCTCCCTTTACTCTTAGAAAGGACACTAGAGATTTCACTTTTGAATTGAATTATCTTCTTTAAATGTTTCGTTATTGTTAACTATCATAGAGTGGTGCTGCCCATGATATTGCTTATATGCCTTTTTGAAAACCTGCATGCATGCAGTTTTTTTGTTTAATTCGAACTCTCCCTAGACGCTTCCTAAAAGTGTCATCCTAATGCTCCTACTGTCATTAGTTATAGTAACTGTAGTGGTAGTATTAAAACTATACATATGTTGCCTTCGGGTTAGTTCAAAATTCCCCACGGCTTACCCCTACAGGTCTAACTTAATAAGATAAGTTGTTCTTAAGATATTGCTTTGTCACCTTTTTGAAAGTCCACATACTCATAGTTTGTTTTGATCTAGTTCAATGTCTGCCTAAATACTTCTTATTTGATTACTGAAGACATTGTTATATTCTCTTAAGACTATTGGTTACAAAATGGCTATCTCACAATTTCGATCGAATGTGTTTGGGGAAAACAGGATATCAGGGATGAGGGGGGGGGGGGCTATTTTCTCTCCCTTATGTTTGAATCTTAGAAATAAATTACAACTATACAGTTCAAACGAAATGAGCCTATCATAAGCTCCACAAGACCACCCCTTCATACAAACCTTACATGCCCACGAGGCATAACTTACAACCCTTACCCCCATACTCATGGGGATTGTGTCAACCCCAAAGGCCGTGTTATGAGATCTTTGGAAGATTTTTGAACAAGTGACTATCTCAAAATGTCTATCGGGTGCATTTGGGGAAAATATGGCATGAAGGTGGGGGGGGGGTATAGCTGCCCTCCGATAAATTTGACTCTTAAAAATGGCATTTAAACTTCTGATTTCCATTCCAATGAGCCCCCTCTGAAGTTTATATGACGACCGTTTCCATAAGAACATTATATGCCCGCGGGGCATAACTTACAACTCTTGCCCTGAGGACTGTGGGGCGGTTCTCATCCTCAAAGACATAATTTCTGGACTTTTAAACTATGTCAAACAAAATAACTATCTCGAAATTTTGATTTGAAGTGTTTGGGGAAATGATGGACTTGAACAGGAGGGGGAGGGAATGGCCACCCTCCAATCACTTTTGACTATTAAAGAGGGCACCTTTCAATTTCCAACCGAATGAGCTGTTTTCGAAAGTTCTACGACAACAAATGGCCATCTTAAAATTTCTATCAGATACGTTTCGGGAAAATACGACGTGTATATGTATGGGGGGGGGGGCATTTACCCTCTGATCTCTTCGACTCTTAAATAGAGGAATATAACTTCTGATTATCAATCCAATGAGCCCTCTCTGGAGTTTATACGACTACCATTTCTATAAAACCTTATATGGCCCCAGGGCGTATTTACAACCCTTGCCCTAAGGGGTATAGGGGGGGGTTCATCCTCAAAGTCATAATTTCCAGGCCTTTAAACTACGCAGAACAAGATGGCTATCTCACAGTTTTGATTGAGTGTGTTTGGGGAAATAGTTGACGTGGGGGGGGGGGCTGGTTGCTCTCCATAAGCTCTTTTTGAAGTTTCTATGACAATTCTTTCTATGAGAAGGGCCCTGGTATAAAAAATAAAAATATATTGTGCCCACATCGCTCTTTACTTAGGCAGCACTATCAAGCCGCCTATAATATTTTGTTTTGAGATTTATATTATATAACATTGGAAGTACCAATTAGACCAGGTAAGCCACCCCCTAAAATTCAGCCTATGGGCGCCCATGCACTTGACAAGCTGTAGTTTGTTCTGAAGGTAAGTCTGCTGATTAGGGGGGGTGGTGGGAGAACAGGTGCTTTTAGTTTTTCGCTTACTAATGTCGCTTTCGTTATTAGATCATGTTTTCGACAGAACAGAGTGGGCAAATTTAAGAACTCAAGTGCTCTTTCATAATTGCTATAACGGCGCCCCAGTGTTATTTAGTAGCTAATTTTTGAACATTTTCTATTTTCTTTACAAAAAAGCAGTTTCCTGGGCTTGGAGACCCCAAATTGGATAGTAATACGTTTTGATAGGTCTATATAGGCTGTATGTGCAATATATCATCAGTGTTTCTTGTTTGTTAAATCATTTTTCTGAATTTTGTCCTAGATCATATCTTCGAAATGACAAAACTAGCACGTTTAAGAACTCAAGGGCATTTTTATGGTTGCTATAACAGGCCTCGGTATTTTGTTTTTATTAGCAAGTTATTGCATATCTTCTATTTTTGCTGATGAAAAGCAGTTTTTTGAGTTTGGAGAACCTAAACAGGACAATAATATTTGAGGATAGGCATGGCATAGGTTGAACGTGCAATATTTCATCGTTCTTTCTAGTTTGCTAAACCATTTTTCAGATTGTCATTACTAGATCAAGTTTTCAACAAGACAAAGTGGACAAGTCTAAGTGCTCAAGGGCATTTTTGTGGTTGCCGTAACGGGGCATCAGTATTATAGTGGCACGTTTTTGAACATCCTATATTTCCACTCGCAAATAATGTTCTCAGTTTGTAGATCCCAAGCAAATACCCAGTTCTACACGGAATCTTTTTCTACTTGTATTTGTTTTTTTCTCTTTTTTTTTCATTCATTTTAGTTTCCTTTTATGGTTGGCACCACATTTTCAGCCGTCCTGAGTAAGTGGACGTGCGCTGGGTTGAGAATTAATTGTCCAAGGGGCATGGATTCGACTCCTAATATTGACAGTCATTTGATTTGGGACGCGGGTCAGTGGTGCGCCTCTGTTAGCTCAGCCAGAGTCGACCAAGCTCTAAATTGGTACCTGGAGAAATCTGGGGAAGGTAAGCAGGAAGGGTGTGCAAAAGCACAGGATGGCTGGCCCCCAGCCCCCCCCTTACAATTCCTGACTGAAGGGCCACGAAACGGAGATCAGCACCGCCGGTTTGGACCTTAAGGGTCTAGTGCCGTCATACTTACTTACTTACTTACTTACCACATTTTCAGCATAGTAACCATAACCAACAATTTTTCCCAACTTGACCCCAAGCATTGCAATTTATCCTCGAACTTTGCGGGTTTTCCTGAAATTAATTGAAAGGAAAATTCGGCTCAAAATAAAATTCACTAAAATTAGCCTTGATAGAAATTAATAATTTTTATTTTGTGGTAACGCACTTGTATTTACGCACATTGTTTTTTATTTTTTATTTTTAGAAAGCCAAAATTTTTATTCCTAGAACTTCGTGGAAGCCCCAAGAAAACCGAAATACTAGATGCACTGTCCCAGTCACTCAGCATCCTAAGTAGAAATCCTTGACATGCGTATTTCATTTGAATTCAGAATTGTGTACTTTGTTTCTTTGTTCCCTTTTCAAGAAAATGATACAACTTCATCTTATTCTAAACCAGATAATTATGTTATCTACATCTTGTTTCCCACGTCGTAGCCTTGGGAGCTGTAGAGCACGTAATTCTTGCTTCAATTGCGACCTCACTTGGGCTTACCTAATTAAAATGTGGCGATGCAGTTTTTAATAAAATTAAAATTTGAATGTTATACTTATATTAAAAAAAATCAAACAAATTTTGTTTGAATTTCAGCTTTTTTTAAAGTTTTATGAGAGGAAAATTGCGAAGGAATGTCGAAGGAGGGACTGCAAAAGTTTTTCAATATGGGCTAATGTTTGGAGTTTTTTTTATCTTTACCGCCGAAAAATCTCATACTTTTTTAGGTATAAATTTTTTTATAAGGGTCAATAACGTAGAAACACTTGCTTATTGAAAAGCGACATATCCCATTTATTTTTTTTTTTTTTAGTCAATAAGTATGGAGATTAGAATTGCCGAAAGTTAAAAGGGTGCTCGTTTGATAAGATTGAAAACCAAAATGCCCTTTTTAAGAATAAAAGTAATCGGCAGGCAACTAGACACCCCCCCCCTTCACCCCGTCTCTCTTTATGTAGATAGGGACCCTTGTTGCTCCTCACGGCATCGGGTCAAAAACTTCAGTTGGTTATTTGACTAAAAATGGGTGACCGGTCCACAGAATATAATTCGGAGGAGGAAGATGACCTGTTCAGCTTTAGGGGGGAAAATTTATGTAAACAGCCCATTTTTCTTAGGTGCGTTTTAAAAAAAAGTTTTACAGAAGGAAAAAGAAATAATTGACAAAATAAGAAGAAAAAGAATATCCTAGAAAACGAGCTTACTATCAGCAAGTGAACAAAAAAGACATATGCAGAAGTTTCGACAAGGACCTCGTCAAGCCGTCTTCAGTGCTGAAAAAAGGAAAACTACCTTTTTGAAGTGATCTCTAACAGAGCAGAAGAAACACTGGGGTGTCTTTTCACGGACTGAACCGATATAGGAATGGTGCCTAAACTCCTTCTCCAGCCTTTGCACGGAAGTGATTTTGTTTACCATAAGTGTATGAAATAAGTAGTTTTTGCCAAGGTAGAGGGGCTTGAGTTCCAGAGCCCTACATATAACCAACTACTGCCGGTGAGACATTATTATGGTCAAGGAAGCGTAGATAGCTTGCAATTGTAATCTTTGTGCTAGTTGAATTCACCGTTTTAAGATTTGTGATTCCCAAAATATGTAACTTCGGGGCTTGCTAGTACTTGAACCACAAAGGTCAACGGTTGAAATATCTTGGGGAACATAGATTTAGTTGTAGGAACTTATCAACCAAATTCTATATGGATTCGAATACCTATGTTCAAATGGTAACCAAGGATCTAAAGCGGCTTACGCCTCTGAAACAATTTGACCCCTTTGGTCCACGATACTTCTTCTACAGGCTTAAAATCTGTCTTAGAAATTTATTGCAAAGGTCAGAGAAACGATATACGCCTCTGAAAAAGTAGAAGTCCTAAGTTAGTGTGAAACCTGTAAAAAATGGGCTCCTTACACCAAAATGGGCTATTTAACAGCAAGTACATTTGAGAACAGGGATATTTGTACGGGTATTATCATACTTGCTCATATAGGGATTATCCTCCATTCATCTTGCGATTGGCCTGATGGACTTTATCTCTTCTACAGTTCTAAATTTAGGGATTTTCAGAAATTTTGAAATTTATTTCTAAGTTTAATATGAGTAAAATGTCAAATAAATGACTACCTTATAGTTTGATCCAATTTGGTTCTTGCAGCACAAAAGGAAGGGAAAGACAACGTGCTGTTCCCCTTGACACCAAAAAACTGAACTGCATACAAGAATTTTGATTGAATGAAAACTGATGCATCCTTTCGCGATCATTCATTCTAAATGGTAAGGTTCAAAATCGTCTAAATGTTCTAAATGACAAGGAAAAAAAATACAACTTTGCTTTCTGAGCAAAGAAAAAAGTCGGCGCCATCTAAAATTATTAATAAAACCACAAATAGTTTTTATGCTTCTAAAATTCTGCTCTTTCCCGGAGATACTGTCCTGCTTACGTGACCTCTATTACAGGTATTTTAATGGTTTTTAACTCATCGAAGGGAAAGGGGGGCTATTTCCCCTGAACATCCATACTGCACGCTTAATTCAAATAATTTCTTCCAAAAATTAAGGAAATGTAAATATCCCTTCCATACTGATCTGAAGGACCTCTCACGAAGTTGGGAAATTCCCAACTAAAACAATATTTTTTAAAGCTCTAGGCAATCGCTCCTCGCAAAAAAAACTATCGAACCCTCCCCCCTTAATAACTGGCTTGAAACCATGCGATACTACTTAACTGTTAGTAACACCTTATATACTTTCTATATAACTTTCTCTAGTAGAAATGTGGACATATAGCACCTAATTTGAAGCAGAATCATGACTTAAGGTTTTACTGTTAGTTACACCTTATATACTTTCTAAATAACGCTCTTTTTTTGCATGGACTATATATTTATGTGTTTAGGCACGAATACGCTAACGTGTAGTAGCAGCCCGTCAACTTTCTAGCAGAAATGTTGACATGCAACACCTTGTTTGAAGCAGAATCATGAAAGAATTATCAATCTGTATTACTTGAGGAATAAAGGGTACTTGTTAGTCCTTGACCCTGCAGCGGTCTAACTTATAGCAGAAAAGTAAAAATGCTGCACCTTTTTTAAAATCAGAACAACCATTATTGGACAACTAAAGTTGGCCCGTGAGACCCATCCCTCTCCACCGCGTTTTGTAATCAATTTATAAGTGACTGACGCACGTATTTTCAATCTGTATTTTGGAGGCACCAAGTGTTCCCTTGGTCCTTCCAACCCAATACCCCCCCCCCACCCCCAGCTCCCTGCCCCGTCCAATTGAAATTATTTATCAGAAAGGCTTAACATTTTGCAACTTCCTTTTGACACCAAAAAACTGAACTGAATGCCAGAATTTTGATTGAATGAGAACTGATGCATCCTTTCACGATCATTCGTTCTAAATGTTAAATGTCAAAATCATCTAAATATCCTAAATAACAAGGAAAAAAACCCAACCAAACCTTGCTTTCTGAGCAAACAAAAAAAGTCAGCGCCATCTAAAATAATTTATAAAATCGCAAATAGTTTTTATGCTTCTTTAATTCTGCTCTTTTCCGGAGACACTATCTCTTGTACTGCTTGGGTGTCCTCTATTAGGTACTTTAACAGTATTAAGCCCATCGAAGGGAAAGGGGGGCTATGTCCCCTGAACATCCATACAGCACGCTTAATTCAAATATATTCTTCCAAAAATGAAGGAAATGTTAATATCCCTTCCATACTAATCTGAAGGACCTCTCACGATGTTGGGAAATTCCCAACTAAAAGGATACTTTTTAAAGCTCTTGGAAATCGCTCCCCCACCAAAAAAACTAACTACTCCCCTCCTTAATAACTGGTTTGGAACTGTGCGATACTACGTAACTGTTAGTAACACCTTAGATACTTTCTACATAACACTTTTTTTGCATAGACTATATACGTACGTGTATAGGCATAAAAACACCAATTTGCAGCACCCCGTCAGCTTAATAGCAGAAATGTGGGCATTCAGAACCTACTTTAATGCAGACTCATGACTTAAGGTGCTACTTTTAGTTACATCTTATATACTTTCTACATAGCACTTTTTTTTGCATAGACTATATACGCATGTGTACAGGCATAAAACGCCAATGTACAGCAGCCCGTCAACTTTATAGCAGAAATTCGGGCATGCGGCACCTATTTTGAAGCAGAATCATGACTTAAGGTGCTACTGTTAGTTACACCTTATATACTTTCTACATAGCACTTTTTTTGCATAGACTATATACGCATGTGTACGGGCATAAAACGCCAATGTACAGCAGCCCGTCAACTTTATAGCAGAAATAAGGGCATGCGGCACCTATTTTGAAGCAGAATCATGACTTAAGGTGCTACTGTTAGTTACACCTTATATACTTTCTATATAACACTCTTTTTTTTGCATCGACTATATATTTGTGTGTTTAGGTACGAATACACCAACGTGTGTGTAGTAGCAGCCTGTCAACTTTCTAGCAGAAATGTGGATATGCAGCACCTTGTTTGAAGCAGAATCATGAAAGCATTTTCAATCTGTATTACTGGAGGCATAAAGGGTGCTTGCGGCTCCCTGACCCTGCCGCAGTCAAACTTTTAGCAGAAAAGTAGACATGCTGCACCTTTTGTAAAATCAGAATCACCCAAAAATTTTCAAGGACAATGATTATTGGACAGCCAAAGTTGGCCCATAGCAACCTTCCCTCCCCACTGCGTTTCGTAATTAATTTGTAAGGGACTGACGCACGTGTTTTCAATCTGTGTTTTGGGCGCAAGTGTTCTCTTGGTCCTTACAGCCCAATGCCACCAACTCCCTGCTCTGTCCAATTGAAATTAATCAGAAAGGTCTAATATTTTGCAACTTCTCGTAAAAGTACCCAGATCAAACTGCCTTAAATCAAAGAGTAACTTTAAAGTTAGTCTTTGATTGGTCTATGTCCAAATCCCCTTCAAATTTTTTCGGCCTCAACTCAATTGTAGAGTTCAACTGCCTTTGTCTTTCAGTAGCATCAATGACACCAATCTACTTGTTCCTTCAAGAGTGCGGCGTAAACAACTGACTTCAAATCAAAGACTAATTTTTAGTCTATATTCAGAGAACCACTCTACCTCGGCTAACAATTTCTGCTCAGAAGCTAGCGAGTCATTTCCAGGTAAACAGTGTAAAGATTTCCAGGCAAAGATTGCGATTGATGTGTTGTATCGTTAAAAACATATAACAAAACAAACAAACCGTCATTTTTAGAGTCTGAACTTTTTGAAATCAAACCTTTTTTTTGTGTCGGGATTTGAAAAAAGAAATTAAGCAAAAATATGTATAATTGTATTATTTTCCTGTTGGAAGGCCGAAAAAACGAAAATTTGCAGTTGCTATAAATGATGATTCTTTGGCTCTCTTCGCCTCGCTCAGCCTGGTCGGGAGTCGAACCGCAGCTCCCACGATTTGAAGGCGCCGCTCTACCCATTCGGCTATGGCGAGGTATTTGTAGATTTATTAATGTGAAAATTTATTATTAAGCTTGAGCCTTACGAGCCAGTCGTAAAATCTAGTCTTTAAGATGGTGATTTTTAGACGGCAATAGTGCTAGAATGCAAAAGTAACTATTATAGAAGGTGTTTTATTGTGGGCATAAACAACAGCTGAATTATACTTGAAAGGGAAAAGTAGACAGTCAGTACTTAAAATTAATATCATCATAACTTTCTGAACAGAAAGTTTCGAGCATTTACTTTGATAGCCCTGAAAAGGGCTGTTTGATTGTGTAGGATAACATGTTGCACACATTAATTTTTAGCCGGTTTCTTAGCTACTGACTTTCTAGATACCACTTTCTTGGCGGGAGCCTTTTTGATAGACGAAACCTTCTTGGGTGTCGATTTCTTCGCTGCTACTGCTTTTTTGGCAACAGTGGGTTTCTTAAAAACCATTACAGGTTTCTTGCTACCAGCCATTGGCTTGGTGGCCTTTTTGGCTGAAGTTGACTTTTCAACTGCAGTAGGTTTGGCTGTTTTCTTGACTGAGATTTTCTTAGCTGTGGGCTTGGCAGGTTTTGCAGCTTCGGATTTTTCGGCCTTGACAGGCTTTGCAAGCTTGAAAGAACCAGTTACGCCAGTACCTTTTGGATTTATAACAATTCCATTTGCAAGGCAACGCTTCAAAGCTTGTTTAAAATGAATATTCACAACTTTTGCATCATTGCCAACCTGAAAATTGGCCAGTATGTATTTGAGAATAGCTTGACGGCTAGATCCCCCACGTTCTTTCTGGTCAGCAATGGATTTGGTGATCATTTCCGTGTATTTTGGGTGGTTTGCTGGTGCCTTGGCCTTTTTATCCCCTTTAGGTTTTGCAGCCTTAGCTGCTTCTGGAGCCTTTGCTTTGTTTTCCTTCTTGGCTGGTGAAGCCATGCTCTGGGATTCTACAGATGTTGGTGCCACTTCAGCTTCAACTTCAGACATTTCAAATTCTTCTCAATTTCTCTCTATCACTAGTGCGACTAAATCTCGAATGCATGCTTATTTTCCAAGTTTTAGAATTATATTTTGAGAACCGCCGTACCCGGGTTAACATTTCTCTCTGTGCGCGAGCTAAGGAAATTTCGGCCGTACTTGTGTTTGTTTAGAATGGCTTTATTCGAATTTTTGATTAGGAGGTTATATTTCGAAGAATGAAAATGACTATACTAAAGGATAGACAGGTCATTTTTCTACAGTTAGACAATTTTTTCATTGCTTCATTCGTGCTAATTTGCCAGCAAATGGGAAGAGAATAGTGGAATTCCGTCAAAACTAGTGTTCAATCTCAATAAACACCTTTTTGCTAGGAATTTAGATCCTCGATGTCCACTTTTTATTCTTTTTATTAGTGAAATTCAGTACAAGTGCTTTCACAAAATATAAAATAGATGCATGTGTGTTTGCAAATTCCTATTGAAATTATTTCCGAAACTCCGACTAAAAATACAGAAGATAGGGCAATAAGAAACGATACTTAAATTTGAGGCTTAAGTGTCAAACTCATATTCTAATGAAAATAAATTTCATTTTATTCTAGTATTATATTTAAAAGTCAATAATGATGCCGTAAGGTTTCCGAGAATCGGAGGGCGGGGGGAGGGCAAAGTGGAAGCGAACCGTTTTTGTGTGTCTTAATCACAGCCTATATAAAAGTTCAATATACATGCCACTTAAAACAAAATTATTTGGAACCTGGGAATGTCCCTTTCTACAGCATATTTTCAAGTTTTGTCTCAACTTTCAAACAATAGAAATCACAAATTAGCTTAATTTTGAAAAAAAATGACACATTTATAATTTCTTATATTTATATGAATAAGTAAGTAAAGAATGTCTGCCTTTTAGATTTCGTTATCTATATCTCTGTTAGTGGTAGTACAAGGAGGATACGAGGATATAAGGAGGACAAGGAGGCTTCTAAAAACAAGCATCTGATTTCTTTTTTTTTTTTTAATCAGGATCCCTTTAGCACGACAGTTTTCAACAAAAGATGAGTCAAAGGAGCTCGGATGCATTTTATTTTATTTATTCTTTTTTTTTGTTTTGTTCTTTATTTGAAACAAAGGCTTTTAATACTTATAGAGTCTTGTATTTCAAAAGGGCAAAAGTAGTGAAATTTTGAGGCGTGTGTGTCAAATTTGTATTCTAATAAAAATAAAATTTACTTTATTCTAGTATTATATTGAAAACGAAAAACAACTGTTAAACAGATTTATATCTTATCAAAATTTAGGTAATTAAAACAAAATAATTTTTGAAATATAATCAATTTTTTTACGGAAAACTGCATTTTTCTATAACACTGTAGTAGCATATGTTATATTATGACATCAGGAATTTGTCAACTCTATGTGCTTTTGTAATTAAAAAAAATAACATCTAAAAAAAATTCATATTTTCACAAAGAACACAAAGAACATCCGCAACACGCCCTGGCCATGGCCAAGGGCTAAACGACAAAAGAATTAGTAGTAAGCCCCTTTTTTTACCTACTACCCTGAAGGGCACACTGAGTAGGTTGCCCTCACTAGTCTAAGCATTCGTTTTAACTTTTGTAGGCTTCATTGTTACACTCGTAGTGATTTCTGCACGTTTTAAGTTTCATTTATACATTCACACAACACCGTCCAAAACATATCCTTTTATCATATTTTATTGTTTATAAGCACATATAAAAAAGACTAGCCTTTGGGGCTCCGAGGGGAGGAGGACAATTTTATTTGTGGTAATTTTATATATGACTTGATTTAATCATTTTAATGTGTGTTCCTTTTAAGTTCTTTCTTTTATTACTACAACTTCCCCTATCAACAACTTACCACAGCACCAAGCTGCCTGTGGCCAATACAACTGCTCGCGCCTCTTCGCGCCACAACCGCGGTTGCAGCTTTAACTGCAACCAGTAAAAGACGAACTACGGCCCATAGTAACCAAAAAATAGCTCGAAACCTTTTAAAAATGGCACCAGTTCGAAGCAAAAAGTACACATTGGAATACTGCATCTTCATATACAAGGTGATGAATGACGTCATAATCGTTTGTTATAAATGACGTTAAAAGTAGAAACTATATAATGGTGTTAGTTATAGTGTTTATGGAAAAGAACAAAATCTAGCACATAGTGACCGAAATATTGATGCGATTTTTGAGAAAATCTATGACAAGAGATGGTATTCCTTGCTGCATGCTACATAAAAACGATCGTCAACGGTAAAATGGGCATTTTCATCCCCCGTAATATATACTTGCCCTCACTGTCCTTTGAAATTTTATTAAAATGATTTAACCCAAGAATGCATGCGTCATAGTTTTGTAAAATGAGCATGACAATGCATCCTTTTCTGACGAACAAACTTAAGTTTTTGAGAATAATTTGTTTTGAGGCACATATTTGAATCATAGAAGCGTATTTTCTTCGTATTTTGTATAATTCGTTGCAAAACACAGTGAAAAACCATTAAGTATTATTTTTGCGAGCTTTTAATGGAGATTAATTAAAAAAAAACTTTTCGAAAAAGAAATAAAAAAAAAGAAAAAATTAGTCTTTTTAAACTTAAGATTATCAGAAATAAATTCCTATAATAATTCTAACACAAAACGACCGGAAATTACTATTGAAGAATAAATGAAACCCAAAACGAATAGAAATAAAATAAACAATAATAGCAAAAATACCTAAAATCACCTACATTTCTTGACAATTCTTGACCTACATGTCGTTATTTCTTTCTTCCTTTCAAATCCATAAAAAAACAAAAAAAGGGTATGAAAAACTTTCAATGCAAGCAATCTACTTATTTTAGTAGAAAGCGGAAATGATCCTGCACTTTTGAATTATTTCGCAATATTCCAAACAGTAATACTTATTTCTAACATAAACACTTTATTAAGAAAAAATTAATTCTAAAAAGTCAACTTCGACACTTTGAATATGCATATGCACTCTTGTTAAAGAAACATTTAAAAAATATATGGTCAACTTGGACTAAATATACAGATCAGTAATCTATAGGAAAATAAAAGTGTTCCCATTTGCAATACTTATGTACTCGTCAATTAGTATAATTATATCTAATAAGTAATTATATCTAATTATTTATTTATTTGAAGTCATGTTGGCCGGTGCTATTGTTGATAAAAATTTAATTATGTGGTGATATATTGATTTTAGGTGTGGGCTGTGGGTTCAGTGTGGTGTCTCATTTTTCTTCCGAGTATATCTAGTGTATTATTATTTCTTTTCATCATTTGTTATTATTATTAGTTTTTTTTTTTTTTTTTTTTTTTTTTTTTAGGGTGTCTGTTTAGGGTGCCTGGTGCCTGTTTTCGAGTATAACTCACTGTGTAGGCACCCTCTTTAAATATTTTCTTTTCCACTGATTCATATTGTACAAGTGTTATTTTGTCTTGTAGTGATTTAATGAGAATTTAAATAAACTTGAACTTGAATCCAGTTATCCGCAGGTTGCCATTTCACATTCGCTATCTTATTGATTTATCAGTTTTTTTCTAGATTCAAGACCTAGTTCTGGCATGTGATCTACAGTTAATAGCTGGCGGTATGCCGGCCTAGGCTCACACAGCTGCACCTTTTTTTCAAAAAAAACTGTTTTTTTTTTGTAGATGACAAAAAATTTTTTGGCCAAAACTGTCGAAAAGCCAAAATTTCGGTCAGTCTCATTCTGCAAGGACCTTAAAGTAGGAAATGGCAATAGTTTTAAGAATATTTCTATATAAATATTGTGATGACCACCTTTGACCTAAAACCTTTGAACTTAAGAAGACCTTGTCTTCCTGTTAGAACTTATTATACTCATGTACTTTTTTTTTAATTGTTACCGATAGGTGGTTCACCCTGGATAGCGACAATAGGGAGGGGACTTAACGTCCCCAAAACCCCTCGGAAATAAAAAGGCATTTAAAAATGCACCAAAAGAGAAAAATGACGAATAGTTCCATTTAAATTCTCGTACCAAGGGCGCCAATTCACGAAAATGTAGGGGGGGGGGAGGGAATATATTTTTATAATACTAAGCATTTTTCAATGAAAATGCAAAAAAGGTATTGTTCAAAATTCAGAGGGGAGGAATTACCCTCTACCCTCAAATGGACGCCCTGCTCGGTACAAAAAACTCATGGCACTGCTTGAGACCCCACCCCCGCCAGAAAATTTCCAAGCAGAACTCTTGTGGTTCAATGAAAACTTCTACTTTGGAGAACAAATTATATGGCAATATTGTTTAAAGAGAAATAAAAATTTGAAAATTCGGTGTACTTTACAACAGTAATTCATTTTATAATTTTAATAAAGTAAGTTAAACTATCTTTATTTAAAATGAAAATTGTGCTTTTAGATGGGGGTAACAGGCAGATTACAATAATACTCATTTAAATTTAAACTGTACAAGACACATCACAAGCATTGATACTTATATGCTAGCTATGACAGCTACGACTGTAATTAATTTATTAGGAGATATTTAATGAATCACTAGACCAATAAATAATAAATACATTTTTGAAGTAAAAAAATTATTTAAAAAAATTTCATTTTGGAACAACGCCATTATATACTGTTTTACATAGACAGATTTTCCAAAAAAGGAAGCAGAAAAATTAAATCTTGGCAGGGAAAGAGAGGTCCTACAAGATTGATTCAAAGGCCCAGCCCCTCATCCTTAAAGAGAAAAAAAAAAAAAAAAAAAAAAAAAAAAAAAAATGTATGTGTCGAAAAAGATGCACTGGAAAATAAATAACAAAAATTAAACTTCTTAGGTATTTTATTCTTCTAGCACCGTTTTATATAGCCTTGTGCTTATTTCATAACCTAGAATGGCTATAAAAATTTGCGAACTGGTTTTTGTGGCCAAAAACGAACTTGGTTTGCTACACAATCAAACCTCTATTTGTTCAATAATCTAATAGACAACATCTAAACCTAAATTATCAACAATCTTTGACATCCACCAAAAAGGCAACCCCCATAATTTGCTTAAGGGGCGAGAGGGGCAAAGGGTATAAAAGTTTTTTTTTTGCCAGAGAAATGTCACGTTTTTGCCTAACAAGACAAAATATTGCACTTTTTGCGTACTTGTCAGTTTTCCAGAGGGAGGGGGCGGGGTAAAAATACACACCCATGTTTCCATTTAAATGGTGCCCATATCCATTAGAATTATTGCCAAAGGGAAAACGATGCATCAAACTTTTGGGGTGTTTGTGACAAAAAGACTTGTTTTTACTACTACTGTCAAGACCTTACATCAGTACAAAGCCACCTTTGGCCACCACAGCAACATACACTCCTCCACCCCAATCTATTCAAAGCTTTACTCATTACCCTCTTTCGTAAAGTTATATATATATATATATATATATATATATATATATATATATATATATATATATATATATATATATATATATATATATATATATATATATATATATATATATAACTGCCTTTCTTATCCAAAATTATCACCAAATTTTAACAGTTGCTAAATTAGGCACCTCCAGAATCTTTTTGGGGAGAAAAGGCAAGGTTATAAATAAATCACAAGGGGGATGGGTTGAAGAGGATTTTTGCCAGGAAAATCAAAGAGTATGGGTAACTTGTAACAGTGGGAAATGACTCTAGCTACGGCAAAAAAACGCTCAACGTCATCACGAATTGGGAACACTTGGCATTTTTTTCAGTGCAATAGTAAGACTAATTAATTTATTTTGTATCCCTGGTATAATTAGTGTATTAATAAGTGTCTGACCTCAGTTCCTGGCAGAAAAAAGATTGAAAAAATTGAAAAAATGCCAGGTGTCGCCAAACGTTAGATGGCGTTGATGTTTTTGCCAAAACTAGCACTAGACATGGGGAAAGGCGAAACTCGCGTATTAAATATTGCCAATGGGAAAACAGTTTAACAGTTATAGTAAAATATACAAAAATTTCTCTACAGTTAAATAACAACACTGATTATTTGGTCAACTAATAAGACACATTAAGCACCAATATTTTTATCATGGAAGATATTCAACATAGTTTTCAGGTATCAGACCAACTTTCCCGTTCAGCATTCCTTCTAACCAGCCAGGCTCTTTGGAAGGTAATACTGGAACAAAAGAATAAAGTTCATCAGACATTCGACAAGGTGGGTATAATAAGATAAGACTTTTTTGCCCGCTTAAAAACATATAAAGAGAGGCGGACTAAGAAAAAAAATAAAAAATAAATGAATGAAAAAAGAAAAGAAAGAGAAAAAACGGAAAGAAAAAAGAAAAATAAGAAAAAAAGAGAAAAATAAAAAAAGAAAAAAAAGAGGAAAAGAAAAGAATAAATGGATAAAAAACAGAGAAAAAAGAAAAGAGAAAAAAAAGAAGAAGAAAAAGGATAAAAAAAATATAAAGAAAAATTAACTCCTAGATAAGAAAAAATCAAGAATTAATTCAAACAACACTCACAAGTAATGCTAAATAGCAAAAAATTAAACAAGCAATTAATATTCGCATCAAACACACAGTAGCCTACATAATTCATGGCATGTAAAGGGTCGGGAACAGAATATTTTTCACAAATAAAAATTATTCATGTGAAATAACGGAAAAGTTAGGAAAACAAAGGCAGGGGTATTAAGATTATTCTTGCTCGCTTATAAACATTAAAAAAGGAAACAAGATGAGGAAACGGAATAGATAAAACTGAAAAAGCATAAAGAAAAAAAAAACAACTCCTGAGCAATATAAAACAAGAACATTCCTAAATAATGCTAAATGGGAGAAAATCAAACAAGCGATTTATATTTTTGTCCAACCCATCGTACATAATTCGTGATATTTAAAGGTTTGGAAATATTTTTGAGAAGTATTCATAATCCTTTATAAGTATAAAAATACGATTTTTTTTTGATATGATTGTTTTTGCAAATAAAATTTTTTCATGCAAAACAACGGAAAACTTAACAAAAACTTCAAATAATGAGAAACAATGATCGAACTTTCAGCTGCTGAGTTTTAGAGAGCGAACCCCAATATACCGATATACCCAATATACCCAATATACCGAGCGTGAGGTATCTAAGGGAAAAATACAATTTAGCGACTACAGGCTTACAGTAACCATATTTTAGCGCAGGAAGTTTCATATAGCTAGCACAGAAACCTGCTATGGCGTGTTCAACCATAAGTATAAAACACTACTATAACTACTACTATACTACTATAAGTACAAACTATACTACTACTATACTGCTACTACTACTAACTATTTTTTAGCGCAGCAAGTTTCATATAGCTAGCAGAGAAACCTGCTATGGCGTGTTCAACCATAAGTACAAAGCACTACTATAACTACTACTATACTACTATAAGTACAAACTATACTACTAGTATACTGCTACTACTACTAACCATTTTTTAGCGCAGCAAGTTTCATATAGCTAGCACAGAAACCTGCTATGGCGTGTTCAACCATAAGTACAAAGCACTACTATAACTACTACTATACTACTATAAGTACAAACTATACTACTACTATACTGCTACTACTAATAACCATTTTTTAGCGCAGCAAGTTTCATATAGCTAGCAGAGAAACCTGCTATGGCGTGTTCAACCATAAGTACAAAGCACTACTATAACTAATACTATACTACTATAAGTACAAACTATACTACTAGTATACTGCTACTACTACTAACCATTTTTTAGCGCAGCAAGTTTCATATAGCTAGCACAGAAACCTGCTATGGCGTGTTCAACCATAAGTACAAAGCACTACTATAACTACTACTATACTACTATAAGTAAAAACTATACTACTACTATACTGCTACTACTACTAACCATTTTTTAGCGCAGCAAGTTTCATATAGCTAGCACAGAAACCTGCTATGGCGTGATCAACCATAAGTACAAAGCACTACTATAACTACTACTATACTACTATAAGTACAAACTATACTACTACTATACTGCTACTACTACTAACCATTTTTTAGCGCAGCAAGTTTCATATAGCTAGCACAGAAACCTGCTATGGAGTGTTCAACCATAAGTACAAAGCACTACTATAACTACTACTATACTACTATAAGTACAAACTATACTACTACTATACTGCTACTACTACTAACCATTTTTTTAGCGCAGCAAGTTTCATATAGCTAGCACAGAAACCTGCTATGGCGTGTTCAACCATAAGTACAAAGCACTACTATAACTACTACTATAATACTATAAGTACAAACTATACTACTACTATACTGCTACTACTACTAACCATTTTTTTTAGCGCAGCAAGTTTCATATAGCTAGCACAGAAACCTGCTATGGCGTGTTCAACCATAAGTACAAAGCACTACTATAACTACTACTATACACTACTATAAGTACAAACTATACTACTACTATACTGCTACTACTACTAACCATTTTTTTAGCGCAGCAAGTTTCATATAGCTAGCACAGAAACCTGCTATGGCGTGTTCAACCATAAGTAAAAAGCACTACTATAACTACTACTATACTACTATAAGTACAAACTATACTACTACTATACTGCGACTACTACTAACCATTTTTTTGCGCAGCAAGTTTCATATAGCTAGCACAGAAACCTGCTATGGCGTGTTCAACCATAAGTACAAAGCACTACTATAACAACTACTATAATACTATAAGTACAAAATATACTACTACTACAATGCTACTACTACTAACCATTTTTTAGCGCAGGAAGTTTCATATAGCTAGCACAGAAACCTGCTATGGCGTGTTCAACCATAAGTATAAAACACTACTATAACTACTACTATACTACTATAAGTACAAACTTTACTACTACTATACTGCTACTACTAATAACTATTTTTTTGCGCAGCAAGTTTCATGTAGCTAGGACAGAAACCTGCTATGGCGTGTTCAACCATAAGTAAAAAGCACTAGTATAACTACTACTATACTAATAAAAGTACAAACTATACTACTACTATACTGCTACTACTACTAACCATTTTTTAGCGCAGCAAGTTTCATATAGCTAGGATAGAAACCTGCTATGGCGTGTTCAACCATAAGTACAAAGCACTACTATAACTACTACTATACTACTATAAGTACAAACTTTACTACTACTATACTGCTACTACTACTAACCATTTTTTAGCGCAGCAAGTTTCATGTAGCTAGCACAGAAACCTGCTATGGCGTGTTCAACCATAAGTAAAAAGCACTACTATAACTACTACTATACTACTATAATTACAAACTATACTACTACTGTACTGCTACTACTACTAACCATTTTTTTGCGCAGCAAGTTTCATGTAGCTAGCACAGAAACCTGCTATGGCGTGTTCAACCATAAGTACAAAGCACTACTATAACTACTACTATACTACTATAAGTACAAACTATACTACTACTATACTGCTACTACTACTAACCATTTTTAGCGCAGCAAGTTTCATATAGCTAGCACAGAAACCTGCTATGGCGTGTTCAACCATAAGTACAAAGCACTACTATAACTACTACTATACTACTATAAGTACAAACTATACTACTACTATACTGCTACTACTACTAACTATTTTTTAGCGCAGCAAGTTTCATATAGCTAGCGCAGAAACCTGCTATGGCGTGTTCAACCATAAGTAAAAAGCACTACTATAACTACTACTATACTACTATAAGTACAAACTATACTACTACTATACTGCTACTACTACTAACTATTTTTTAGCGCAGCAAGTTTCATATAGCTAGCGCAGAAACCTGCTATGGCGTGTTCAACCATAAGTAAAAAGCACTACTATAACTACTACTATAATACTATAAGTACAAACTATACTACTACTATACTGCTACTACTACTAACCATTTTTTAGCGCAGCAAGTTTCATATAGCTAGCACAGAAACCTGCTATGGCGTGTTCAACCATAAGTAAAAAGCACTACTATAACTACTACTATACTACTATAAGTACAAACTATACTACTACTGTACTGCTACTACTACTAACCATTTTTTAGCGCAGCAAGTTTCATATAGCTAGCACAGAAACCTGCTATGGCGTGTTCAACCATAAGTACAAAGCACTACTATAACTACTACTATACTACTATAAGTACAAACTATACTACTACTGTACTGCTACTACTACTAACCATTTTTTAGCGCAGCAAGTTTCATATAGCTAGGACAGAAACCTGCTATGGCGTGTTCAACCATAAGTACAAAGCACTACTATAACTACTACTATACTACTAAAAGTAAGAACTATACTACTACTATACTGCTACTACTAATAACCATTTTTTAGCGCAGCAAGTTTCATATAGCTAGCACAGAAACCTGCTATGGCGTGTTCAACCATAAGTAAAAAGCACTACTATAACTACTACTATACTACTATAAGTACAAACTATACTACTACTATACTGCTACTACTACTAACTATTTTTTTGCGCAGCAAGTTTCATGTAGCTAGCACAGAAACCTGCTATGGCGTGTTCAACCATAAGTAAAAAGCACTAGTATAACTACTACTATACTACTATAAGTAAAAACTTTACTACTACTATACTGCTACTACTACTAACAATTTTTTTGCGCAGCAAGTTTCATATAGCTAGCACAGAAACCTGCTATGGCGTGTTCAACCATAAGTACAAAGCACTACTATAACTACTACTATACTACTATAAGTACAAACTATACTACTACTATACTGCTACTACTACTAACCATTTTTTTGCGCAGCAAGTTTCATATAGCTAGCACAGAAACCTGCTATGGCGTGTTCAACCATAAGTAAAAAGCACTAGTATAACTACTACTATACTACTAAAAGTACAAACTATACTACTACTATACTGCTACTACTACTAACCATTTTTTAGCTCAGCAAGTTTCATATAGCTAGCAGAGAAACCTGCTATGGCGTGTTCAACCATAAGTATAAAGCACTACTATAACAACTACTGAAATACTAAAAGTAAAAAATATACTACTAGTATACTGCTACTACTACTAACCATTTTTTAGCGCAGCAAGTTTCATATAGCTAGCATAGAAACCTGCTATGGCGTGTTCAACCATAAGTACAAAGCACTACTATAACTACTACTATACTACTATAAGTACAAACTATACTACTACTATACTGCTACTACTACTAACCATTTTCTAGCACAGCAAGCTTCATATAGCTAGCGCAGAAACCTGCTATGGCGTGTTCAACCATAAGTAAAAAGCACTACTATAACTACTACGATGCTACTATAAGTACAAACTATACTACTACTATACTGCTACTACTACTAACCATTTTCTAGCACAGCAAGTTTCATATAGCTAGCGCAGAAACCTGCTATGGCGTGTTCAACCATAAGTACAAAGCACTACTATAACTACTACTATACTACTATAAGTACAAACTATACTACTACTATACTGCTACTACTACTAACCATTTTTTAGCGCAGCAAGTTTCATATAGCTAGCGCAGAAACCTGCTATGGCGTGTTCAACCATAAGTACAAAGCACTACTATAACTACTACGATACTACTATAAGTACAAACTATACTACTACTATACTGCTACTACTAAAAAACATTTTTTAACGCAGCAAGTTTCATATAGCTAGCACAGAAACCTGCTATGGCGTGTTGAACCATAAGTACAAAGCCCTACTATAACTACTACTATACTACTATAAGTACAAACTATACTACTACTATACTGCTACTACTAATAACCATTTTTTAGCGCAGCAAGTTTCATATAGCTAGCACAGAAACCTGCTATGGCGTGTTCAACCATAAGTACAAAGCACTACTATAACTACTACTATACTACTATAAGTACAAACTATACTACTACTATACTGCTACTACTACTAACAATTTTTAGCGCAGCAAGTTTTATATAGCTAGCACAGAAACCTTCTATGGCGTGTTCAACCATAAGTACAAAGCACAAGCATAACTACTACTCTAATACTAAAAGGAAAAACTTTACTACAGCACTACTACTATACTTCTACTACTAATAACCATTTTCTAGCGCAGGATGCTTAATTAAGCTAGGGCAGAAACCTACTATGGAGTGATCAACCATAAGTATACAACACTACTATAACAACTACTATAATAATATAACTACAAACTATACTACTACTATACTGCTACTACTACTAACCATTTTTTAGCGCAGCAAGTTTCATAAAGCTAGCACAGAAACCTGCTATGGCGTGTTCAACCATAAGTACAAGGCACTACTATAACTACTACTATACTACTATAACTACAAACTATACTACTACTATACTGCTACTACTACTAACCATTTTTTAGCGCAGCAAGTTTCATATAGCTAGCGCAGAAACCTGGTATGGCGTGTTCAACCATAAGTACAAAGCACTACTATAACTACTACTATACTACTACTATACTGCTACTACTACTAACCATTTTCTAGCGCAGCAAGCTTCATATAGCTAGCGCAGAAACCTGCTATGGCGTGTTCAACCATAAGTACAAAGCACTACTATAACTACTACTATACTACTATAAGTACAAACTATACTACTACTATACTGCTACTACTACTAACCATTTTTTAGCGCAGCAAGTTTCATATAGCTAGCACAGAAACCTGCTATGGCGTGTTCAACCATAAGTACAAAGCACTACTATAACTACTACTATACTACTATAAGTACAAACTATAATACTACTATACTGCTACTACTACTAACCATTTTTAGAGCAGCAAGTTTCATATAGCTAGCGCAGAAAACTGCTATGGCGTGTTCAACCATAAGTACAAAGCACTACTATAACTACTACTATACTACTATAAGTACAAACTATACTACTACTATACTGATACTACTACTAACCATTTTTTAGCGCAGCAAGTTTCATATAGCTAGCACAGAAACCTGCTATGGCGTGTTCAACCATAAGTACAAATCACTACCATAACTACTACTATACTACTAAAAGTACAAACTATACTACTACTATACTGCTACTACTACTAACCATTTTTTAGCGCAGCAAGTTTCATATAGCTAGCACAGAAACCTGCTATGGCGTGTTCAACCATAAGTAAAAACAACTACCATAACTATTACTATACTACTATAAGTACAAACTATACTACTACTATACTGCTACTACTACTAACCATTTTTTAGCGCAGCAAGTTTCATATAGCTAGCACAGAAACCTACTATGGCGTGATCAACCATAAGTACAAAGCACTACTATAACTACTACTATACTACTATAAGTACAAACTATACTACTACTATACTGCTACTACTACTAACCATTTTTAGCGCAGCAAGTTTTATATAGCTAGCACAGATACCTGCTATGGCATGTTCAACCATAGGTACAAAGCACTACTATAACTATTACTATACTACTATAAGTACAAACTATACTACTACTATACTGCTACTACTACTAACAATTTTTTAGAGCAGCAAGTTTCATATAGCTAGCACAGAAACCTGCTACGGCGTGTTCAACCATAAGTACAAAGCACTACTATAACTACTACTATACTACTATAAGTACAAACTATACTACTACTATACTGCTACTACTACTAACCATTTTTTAGCGCAGCAGGTTTCATATAGCTAGCAGAGAAACCTGCTACGGAGTGTTCAACCATAAGTACAAAGCACTACTATAACTAATACTATACTACTATAAGTAAAAACTATACTACTACTATACTGCTACTACTACTAACCATTTTTTAGCGCAGCAAGTTTCATATAGCTAGCGCAGAAACCTGGTATAGCGTGTTCAACCATAAGTACAAAGCACTACTATAACTACTACTATACTACTACTATAATGCTACTACTACTAACCATTTTCTAGCTCAGCAAGTTTCATATAGCTAGCGCAGAAACCTGCTATGGCGTGTTCAACCATAAGAACAAAGCACTACTATAACTACTACGATAATACTATAAGTACAAACTATACTACTACTATACTGCTACTACTACTAACCATTTTTTAGCGCAGCAAGCTTCATATAGCTAGCGCAGAAACCTGCTATGGCGTGTTCAACCATAAGCACAAAGCACTACTATAACTACTACTATACTACTATAAGTACAAACTATACTACTACTATACTACTACCACTACTACTATAAGTACAAACTATACTACTACTACTACTATAAGTACAAAGTAATATGAAGAGTGAACCAGGTCCCGATAAGTAAGTTGTAAGATTGAGAGGTATGACGAGGGAGGAGGGATCTTTGGGTAAACCCTCCTAGAATCCCAAGTTTTTTTTAAAATAATCCCCGTTTCTTATATTCTTCATATACTTGTATATCACCTTTTTGCTTTTTTTCTGTCTCCCTCCCCTCCTCAATATAAATTCTCGCATACGCGAAAAAAAAATCTCTTCATTTTCGCCTATTTTATAGGATTTGACGCATGATGAAATTCAGAAAGAAAATCTCTTCATTTTAGCCTATTTTATAGGATTTGACGTATGATGAAATTCAGAAAAAAAATCTCTGCATTTTCGCCTATTTTATAGGATTTGACGTATGATGAATTCAGAAAAAAATCTCTTCATTTTCGCCTATACTACTCGCCTATAATAAAAAAAAATTCTTCATTTTCGCATATTTTATAGGATTTGACGTATGATGGAATTCAGAAAAGATTATATATGAAAAAAACTCGCCAAGATACCTCACTAAAGGCAGCTTCTCTGTGTTTATTTATCCCTATAAAACTTGGCAGAACATTAAAATTTGTCTATTTCCAGAATGTTTCCAGATTTATTAGATATTCAAAACAATGATAAAAATATTTCTGAGCATATTCTATATGTATTCAGGCAGAGAAAAAGGGATAAAAAATCCGAAGATTGTACACAATTCAATGTGTGATGATTAACTGATTATAAAAGTTAAATAGGTTTCATGGGCGAGGAATATACCAACAAATACAGCATGTAAACCTATGGTAGCAGAGTCAATTGACGGTCTGATTGGCAATAAAGGGCCCGGAGCTGCCATAAGGTTGGGTTGCTGCCTCCTCCTGTAATATAGACGAAGCAACTGAAAAGTCAATTAGCTCTCTAAGACCTAATTTGTCAATTTATGTTGCATCCCTCCAGGACAATAAAACTACAGAATCTAAAGACTGCAGAATCTTTAAGGGGAAGTTACATGCCACAAAACTTGTTTTTTTTTCTATTGCCCCTACCTCCCAAAAACCATGAACATATTCAGGTCAATAGCATAACGCAGGACAATTTGCTATTGCCCTGCCTGCTACATCTGATTTGTAAAGTTTCAAAGAATTTGGGAAAATGTGTTGTACATTTGAAAAAAAAATCGTAATAAGGCATAATATCAAACTCATACCATTGAAATTGCCTTTCTCAATCCTAGAGTCAAAGAAGAGAAGACTCAAACCAAAATCCAAGAAAATACATTTTCCCCAAAGTTGCGAATAGGGATAACATCATATATGAATATCAGGGATAACAGGGATAAGTGTAATAGGTATAAGAGAGTAGAGACAAGAGCATAAAAACACATTTCCAGGCATAATTTAGGATCTAATTTCAACGGAAGTTCGATTTTCCTCACTCAACGAATTTCCAAAATAGCAAACAGCTCCCCATTTAGCATTTTTTGGAATATAAAATTCATTTGAAAGATAATGTTAGACCATTCCTAATAATCCGATTTCACTCAAATGGCGGTTTTTAATGGTTATCACCCCAAGAGACATATATCGTCTTGCCCTCATAAATCTAAAAATATGTACTAAAAAGGACCATGTTTACATGCGCTGCTTGAAGAAGTTTTATTAGACTTTGGAGGTAAGACCCTGTAGTCCCATTTTGTAGTTTCCAGGATGAAACACAGGGAAACAATCAAGTTGGGGGTATTTCTACGAAAAACAGCAATCCAAAGATGAGACAACAAAATTTAGCAGCATTTTAATATTTAAAAAAATATAAAGAAAGCAGAAGAAAAAAGAGGAAGAAAACGGAGAAAAAAAAACTAAAACTAAAAAAGAATTAAAAATATAAAGTAAATGTGGAAGAAAGTTTCTGACCATTTGTAATAATCTGATTCGGCTCAAATGACAATTCCGATTGATTATCACCTCTGCAGGCATATAAGGTTCTCACACGTCTCAGACGTCCGGAGGGATTTTCCGTCGAGGTAGGAGGCAGCATCACACGATCTAACGCATCTGATGAGGGAGGCTTACGCACTATAAAAAACAACTCATTAATACCACTAGGGTTGACAGCGCCAACCGCCTTCCATTCAAAGTTCGAGAGAGGCAGCTACTCAGCTTGTCAAAGCTTCTGATAATTTTTCTTCGTTTGTTAATTGTTTAAAACAAATTCCAAAATAAAGCTGTTAAGCTTTTGTCACCAAAACCTTTGATTACACATAATGTTAATTTATTTTAAATTAAGAGTCAACTTCTTGATATTTCAAAAACTTATCAAGTTACTATTTTCAAATATTTCAATAATGCGATTTCCTCTTCTTTCCATTTATAGTAAATTATTTCCATTTTCTTTTCATTTATAGTTATATCCGTAGCCATGATATACAAGGAACGTCATATTTGATGCATCCATTTAGAAATGCGACTTAAGGAACAAAACCCTTGAAAAAAAAGGTTTTCTTTGTGAAAAATTTCGCCTCCTGTGTATAAGATATAATTCCAATCCAGATAAGGAATTCGAGCCACCTGGGATCTTTCAAGGTTACAGCAAAGAGATTTTTCCTTGCAAGGAATAGCAATCATGTGTGTATCATAGGTAGCATAAAGAACGATGTTGGCACAATATATTATTTATTTATTTTTTCGTGGTCTTAGACCAGGGTACTTCGTATCGAAAGAGTTGTCGTAGAAACTTCGAAAAGGGCTCATTCGATTGGAAATTGGAGTGGCCTGTGCCCTTTTTAATAGTCGAAAGGGATTGGAGGGCAACTAACCCCCCTTCCATGCCCACCATTCCCTCAAACACAGCCAATCAAAATTTTGAGATATCCATTTTGTTCAGCGTAGTTTATTTTCAGATAGAAATTATGTTTTTGAGGAGGACACTTCCCCACAGCCCTCAGGGCAAGGGTTGTAAGTTATGCCCTGGGGACATGTAAGGTTTTTTTTTATAGAAAGCGCTGTCGTAGAAACTTCGAAAAAGGCTCGTTTGATTGGAAATTCGAAGGGCTAGTGCCCTTTTTAATAGTCGAAAGTAATTGGAGGACAACTAACCCCTCTCTCACGCCCACCTTTTCCCCAAACACATCCAACCAACATTTTGAGATGGCCGTTTTGTTCAAAGTTGAAATGTCCAGAAATTACATCTAAGAGGATAACACTCCCCCCACAGCCCTCAGGGTAAGGGTTGTTAGTTATGCCCTGGGGACATACAAGGTTTTTATTGAAAGCTTTGTCGTAGAAACTTAAAAAAAGGGCCGATTCGATTGGAAATTCAAAGGGCTAGTGCCCTTTTCAATAGTCAAAAGTAATTTGAGGGCAACTAGCCCCCCTCCCACGCCCACCTTTTCCCCAAACACATCCAATCAAAATTTTTAGATAGCCATTTTGTTCAATGTAGGTAAAAGTTTTAGAAATTAAGTTTTTGAGGATGATAACCCCCTCTGAGCCCTCGGGAAAAGGGTTGTAAGTTATGCCGTGGGGGCATATAAGGTTTTAATAGATAGTAATTCTGTAGAAAGTTCAAAAAGGGCTCATTCGATTGGTAATTAAAAGGGCTTGTGCCCTTTATAATAGTCAAAAATGAGTGGAGGATAACTAACACCCCTTTCACACTCACCATTTACCCTAACATATCCGGTCCAAATTCTGAGACAACCATTTTGTTCAAAGTAGTTTAAAGGTCCGAAAATTATGTCTCTGAGGATGACAGTCCCCTCACAGCCCTCAGGGCAAGGGCTGTAAGTTATGGCTTGGGGTACATAAGGATTTTACAGAAAGCATTGTCATATAAACTTCAAAATGGGTTCATTTGATTGGAAATTTAAAGGGCTAGTGCCGTTTTTTATAGTCGGAAGTGATTGCAGGGCAACTAACCCCCCTCTCACGCCCACCATTTCCCCAAACTCATCCAATCAAAATTTTGAGATAGCAATTTTCTTCAACGTAGTTGAACGTTCTAGAAATTTGATATTTGCCTATGAACCCCCCCCCCACACCATGGGACAAAGTGTTTATGTTAAACTCTAGGGGCAAATAAGGTTTTCATAGAAAGCGTTATCGCAGAAAGTTCAAAGGGGCTAATTAGATTAGAAATTGAAGGGACTAGTGCCTTTTTTAATAGTTGAAAGTGATTGGAAGGCAACTAAAGCCCCTCTCCCCCGCATCATGTTCCCAACTACGTTCACTCCACATCTCTAGATAGACATGTTTAACGTAGTTGGAAGTTTTGGAAATCAGGTCTTTGAGGAAGGCATCCTCTCCACAGCCCTTAGGGCAAGGATGTCAAGGTAAACCTTTGAGTCATATTAGGTGTTCGGAAGTGGCGTAGTTGTTAATACTGAAAAACGGATACATTTAACGTAACACGAACAAACACTATGCCCTGTTTATGGCCAAAAGGCATCAGAAACATCTGCTTATTTAAAGTGAAGACCGATGTAGGTACAGGGTATTATTATTTTTTTTTCTTGTTTAGACCAAAGCACTTTTTATCGAAGGAGTTGTCCTAGGAACTTCGAAAAGGAACTTCGAATCTTTGTCGTAGAAACTTGAAAAAGGGCTCATTCGATTGAAAATAGAAAGGGCCAATGCCTCTTTTAATAGTCGAAAGTGATTGGAGGGCAACTAGTCCCCCTCCTACCCCCACCCTCCCGTTTGCCCATTATGCTTAAAAACTAAATATTTCCTTAAGATTGAATCAAAATGCACTGTGTTAATGCAAATTCCCAATAAGACACTTTAGCAGTATTCCAAGAACGACTGAGGATATTATGTTCAACCTTTCGGGGCTTCTCCTGCTCTTAAAATTTAACCAAATCGAATTAGCGTAAGTGTATCCAAGCTATCAAAGAAAGTAAACGGATTTTTTTGCGAATGGTATCAAGTTTTCTATTTCAGGTCAACTAGAGGAGGTATAAAACTAAATTAAACACTAATATTGTGTCCAGATTTTAAAAGGGTGCATGTTGTTAAAAATTGCTGAAAATTTTTCTCCAGCATACAAATAGCAGGCCAAACCATAGTCTTAAAAAAAACGAAAAGATTTAAAGAATTATTTTCTTTTTACCCTGAAAAGACTATGTCAATATAAAACGAACAGAAACTAATTAAAAAAACTTTTTCCACAAAAAAGTTCTTCGAAGAAAAGTAAAGAACTCCATTAAACCACAAATGAGCAAAAATAAAATCAAATAATCTACCAAGCACGAAACTGCCACAAATCAGCATCGATAAATAAATGAAACCCAAAATGAACAGAAATTAACATGGGTAGGGCTCAAAACCCCTATGCCTTCCCAAGGCCAGGACATAAATTTGCACTTTACTGAACAAAATACAAATGAATGTGCATTGTCAGTTTAATATACATATACTGATATTTAGTAATCAAAATGTTAATATTATCTGATTTATTAAAGTTATAAAAGTAAAAACATTTACTTCTTTACTTTTCTTTGAAAAACTTATTTTGTGGAAAGTAGCATTGCAACTTGGCAACTTTGAACGGCAGCTCACGAACATCAAATCATGGTTTTCCGCGCTGTTCTTGGTCATCCAATCATCCGGGAGACTGGAATTGGGAAAACCGACTTAAATATTATCAATACCTGTTTGTCTCTGTCTAATCTGATTTTCAAAGGGTAAAATGAAATTTCTAAATTAAATTTTAGAACAAAAATTTTACAACAAGGTTCGAATCTAATAGGTTTAATCATTTTATAAATTAAAACCCATTCTTTGGGTTTAAACCACTAGTAAGATTACCATATACTTACAAACTACATGTCTTTTTCGGATTGCGATTCTTGAAGACTAAGGACAAAGCAGAGAATACTAGGGAGATAAATATAACGATAGAATAAATAAAGTAGTATTAATAGAGACAATAGAATAATACAAGGGTAGGAGAATGAGGGGAGAATGATACGAGGACAGCAGACAATAAACAAAACAAATGTGTCAAATATTTTATAATAATATGGAGTCTTGGCCCCAAACTTAATTGGAGCTTATTGTATTTTTCTCTTTTTATCGTTCTTGCTCCTTTCAAAAAAAAAAAAGTTTCGACTTTTCAGTCATATTGATAACAGAGTGAGAAACCCCTGATTTTCTTTTCTCAAATAGGTAAACTTGCATTCAAAGGATTAAGACGTTTGCATATGAAAATGAAACGGGGCATTGCTATTTTCAAAAATAATTTAGAGACTTGATTCATGAATGTGATTATCGACACCCATTTATCACGCCTATATTTACGATTTGAGAGTGCTACGCGTAATTACTCGTATATCGAATGCAAAATTGCTTGCACTTTCTGCAAATGAGAGACGACAGATTGCCGAAGATTGTCATTTTCAACGAACCGTCTAGGGTTAAACGGAAAGCAAATCGTCCGGGGTTAGGGTGGAGGAAAGTGATAAAGAAAGATTTAAAAGAAATTGAAGCTCCCAATGAGGCTGTCAAGAAAGTGACTTTGAGTTGATTTGGATGGAGGAGGAGCACACGTGGCTCTGTTTGCTTTGTGCTACGGTGAGCTGTTAGTAGTAGTAGAAACAGAGCAACAGAAATAAAAAAGGAGTCTAGGGCCGAGTGAGCATTATTAAATAGATCTAAATCTAAATTTAAACTACAACGTTAATAAGTCTCATTTAAATTTTTTGATTTCAGATTTATTATATATTTTTCAGTGCATTAAAAATATATGTATAATGAAATTGTATATTTGACGCAGGGTACGATTCCAGCTACCGCAGGAACAACATAAGAACTTTAGCAATCAAGAAGCGTCAATTATAGATGAATGAATAAATAACCCCAACCCAACCTTGGCTATGTGGCATTCAGTAGAACTATTGTTTTCCAAGAACTACCCGACCGGGTTTATCTTCTCCTGATTTGATGTTTCTTCTGAGACTGCTCATTAAAATCGAACGAATTTCGTACTGAGATTAAATGGCAAACTTTATAAAGGTATTCAGTTCAGTCATTTAGGGATTCTCTATGGAGTGACGGTAATATGGGTTTCCTGATGAGATGATTATTACTTGTAAAAAAGAGAGAAATATATAAAATAAATTTAGAAAATTACCCGGTTCAGGAGACATTTTCGGTTCTCTCGAGCTAGGTCTCGATGAAGTGTTTGATTCAGAAGAACTTGTATCAGTTGTACTATCAACTGGTTCAATTCCTGAAAAAAAAAGAAATATAATAATGAAAAAAATGTCATTGCTAAAAGTAACTTAATTTTTAATATCTAAAATTTTATAGCAAGATTTTTAATCACTCAGTCGTAAAACTGCGATTTTTTTTTTTTACCTCAATTGCCCTCACAATTTATTTCCTTATCCCTAGATGTAAAAAGATTTGGTATTTGATTTGGTATTTTCGTTGAAGAGTTCAATACCGCTCTCTAGGGCTATAATGAAAGAAAGGTTGAGGTGGCTAGGGCACTTTGTGCGGATGAAGGATGACAGATTGCCAAAGATTGTTCTTTTCGGCCAACCGTCAAGGACTAAACAGAAAGCAGGTGGTCCTTGTCTGGGGTAGAAGAACGTCATAAGGAAATATTTAAAGGAAATTAAAACTTCATGGGCGGGTGTAGAAAGGGAAGCTTTGAGCAGATTGGGATGGAGGAGGAGCCTGCGTAGCTGTGTTGGCCTCAGGCGGCTTGGTACTGCGGTGAGTTGTTAGTAGTAGTAGTAGTAGTAATAGCTTTTTTCGGTATTTTGTTTTGGATAGATAAAAAGAATTCCCCCCCTTCTAGATTCCGAAAAATACTCCCCAGACATTTTCGTGAACTGGTGCCACTGAGAAGAATCACACCAATATAAAAACCAATCAAAAGTCAAAATACTCCAAGAGCAAAAGTAGAACCAAAAAAAAAAAAAAATTATAATAACTCGTTTAACAAGATAATTGTATTTCCCAGAAATCCAGGTCTTCCATTAATGGAAATTGGTATACTAAAATAAAGTAAAAATAATATTAAAAAACTAGATAAAATAATACTAGTAAAATAAAATTAGATGAAATATAGTAAAAATAGAACTAGAAAACTAGATAAAATAACACCAGATAAAATAATACTAGATAAAATAAAACTAGATAAAACATGGAGAATTTTTAATAAAAAGTAGATAGCTTACTACTACAATAAACCAAGTAAATTTTTGTAAAGAAATGACTATTTGAATCCACAATAACAACTGGACCCCAGCGCCGCGCCGATGAGGGAAGACCGGCGGCGGCAGGGCAAAAAACAGCACGACGCGCCGCCGGTAAGATGTCGGCGGTGCGCCGCCGGCGCGATCAATGTTGACCACACACATTCATGTTTTCATTAGTCTTTCTCAAATCACAGCTTAAATTTACAACAGATTCGAGCCTATTCATGAGTTCAAAAATTCACAAGTCGCTGGCTGGAAACTGGTCTTCTTCGTTATTCATCAAGAGAACTAAAAATCTGGTAGAAACGAAATGGCTGTGGCGTTTCAGAACCCTTGCATAATACGAGTAGTTGAAGTATCTATTAGCTATGTATTCTTAACATAAATAATTGTCAAAATTAGTAGTTTTTTCATCGAGCATTACTGCATATAAAACTTCAAATACCGTATCACAAAATTCGTCAGTTATCTGGGTAAAAACTTTGAACTTAGAAGCTTAATTTTTGCATAATGCTCTTTGCCTATATCTGTTCTGTCACCTTAAAAACAGTTGAAATGGGTGGCTTTGATATTGATTGTTTTTTTTTTTTGCTCTTTTGGATTCCTAAGAAGCCTTTTTGTAATAATAAACGGTTTTTGATAACAATTTAAAAAAAAATGCATTTTAAAGTTTTTTTTTTGGCTTATTTATAGAATATATGTTGTGTAGGCTAAGGCTGAACTGCTGCTTTTTTATCGCTATTGGCTGCTCTTTTGGATATTATTCATTTTTTCTTTTGAGGATTCATTCCAAATTATAAACTGATAGATACCTAATATCAGTCAAATTATAAACTGCATCTAAAAGGAGTAAATTTATCAAATTGGAAAATACATGATGAACACTTCACATCAGAACACCTTCAATTACAATGAAACAAAAAACACTTAATGGTTTATTCGGCATAAAGAAAAATGAAGTGCCAGCTATTTTCTTAGGTAAAAAATGAAAAGCTCATCCGTTTTAAGTGTAATTAAATGAAATAATATGCAGACTGAAGTAGTTCCAGGAAGATGTTGAAATGTTCATCCTAGTTCGTCACTTCTAATCCAAGCAAATTGTTAGGACACTTAGTATCAGTTATTGAGTTTAAGCTTTGATTTCCAAATGCTCACAAGAATTACCAAATTTAAGAAAGTCGCAACAATAAGTCACTTGTGGTCAAAATACTTAGACTCCTCTTTGATCCCCACTCAGGCTCAAAGCTTCTGCTATGGTCATTTCCATGGAAATCTCCAAAGAGTTTCTTTTTTAAATAGCTTACAAGCGTAGTTAGGGGTATTTAGACTTTTTTGCTTTCCTTCAAGGCTTTGAAAAAAGTGGTATAATATTCCAAATGTTACATTTGTGCATATTTTTGGTAATCATTTGTGGGGTGATCAAATTTTCTAAACCACTGTAGATACGTAAGAACGTTGCAACATCTAGTACCCTGAGGTCAAAAGACTCCTCCTTGAACCTCCCAAATTGAAAGCTTTTATTATGACCTGGCCTTTTAATGTAACTTGGGCACTGGACCAAGGGTACCATTGTTACTCATGCGCAACGTTAGATGGGAATGTCGATATCGCTTTCGTCACACCAATTCGTTTTAGTGGGAATCTGCCTGGTACATATGAATGAATGTTTTCAAAGTAAACCAGTTTCATAAATAGGAAAAAAAATGGATTGGACGCATGTGCCCCTTTCCCTTTTGACAATAAACCCATGTATGTGCTGTATCAAGTGTAGCCCACGAAAATCTTGTTAATTTTGTCAACTTTTCAACTTTTTGGCATCCCTGCTTTCAATAAAAAAATCAAGGTACTTTTACTTAAACATAATAGCTCCCTATGCCCCCCTTCTGGTTACCATCTTGACAGGATACCGTCTCTGCTTTAAATAAAAAAAAAATTAACTCATTGGCCCCCGGCTTTAAAAAAAGAAAAAAATCGAGGCATTATAATTTAAATATGATATATCAATCCCCCCCCTCTCTGGATACCACCGTGATAGGTTGCCGTCTCTGCTTTAAATTAAAAAAAAATTGAACTTTTTGGGATCCCTGCTTTCAATAAATAAAATTTCGAGCTATTATCATTTAAATATAATACCTCCCTACCCCCCCCTCTAGATACCACCTTGATAGGATACCGTCTCAGCTTTCATTAGAAAAATAATTTACTGAATAATTAACATGGTCACTATATGGTTCAAACAGACACGCAAAATAACGTTAAACAGCCTAGTGTTCCTTGAAAAAAAAAATTGAGATTATAAGTAAAGCGGTACAGATACAACAATAAAAATGATGAAATTATTCAGAAATACCTCAAATTATTGGAAAACTGAGTGATAGATACGCCATGGCATTCCATAAGATCCAAAGAATCGAATTAAAAGGGAGCACACACAAAAGCCAAATAAGGTCAGTAGCCTATGAGAAATCGCAAAATACCCAAGACAATGAACAAGTCCTAATTGGGGGCCTTGGGCTTATCAAAATAGGTCAAGATTTTCCCGGGTAATTTTATATACTTTTTTTCGGTCTCCACTTTAAATGAAAAAAATAATTATCTTTTTGGCATCCCTGTTTCAATAAAAAGAAATGAGGTATTATCATTTTAAAATGATAGCCCCCTATCCCCCTCCCCTATAGGCAATAATTTACAATTTATTTATGAATCATATTTTTGGGGTAACTTCTGGTTCAATCTTTAATTCCCTAACCTTGTACATAACTTAGTCTATAGCTAAATTTGGTCTCAACCGAAGGCTGTTTTTTTTTTTTGGGGGGGGGGCGTAAAAAGTTTCCACAAACAAGATTTTATTTTCTATAAGGTGTTAATTAATTGAGTATTAAACATTAAGAAAATCTTATCTAAAAACAGCAAAAAAAAATCTGCAAACTTACAATTCAGCTGTAGAAACAATCTGTCGGCTGTCAATTTCAAAATCCAACAAAAGGCTGAAGCTGTATAGTAGTGTAGTGAATGCGTTCTATAATTCTATTCAACTTGAAAATAAAATTCTTGACTACGAATGATGTAAGAAATAGCAATTGGGAAACTACATTCGAAATGATTTAAACGCATTTGATAAAGAGAATGCTTTTTTTGGTCAACATATGAAAAACTGTGTGTATTGCAACATTTGCAATAGCATATTGTATCTGTCTGGTTTTTATGCAAATTAACAAAAGAGACGAAAATTAATGAACAAGAGAGTTGCGAAGAATTCTTGTATGCAAAGTAATATTCGGCAAGGAAAGTCAATGGTGATAAATCACTAGGGGTGGCACCGTGATTGCGTGATTTTCGGGATTTGGCGAACCAAATTTTTTTGGGGGGTGATGCATAGATATTATGGGAGATACCCGAAAGTTCGGAGATAGTGCAAGCCCTGCTTGATTTCTAATCAGGAAAATCGAAATACTAAACCACACGAGAAGGAAAAGCTCCGACTTTGTGGTTGACGCAATAAAGATTTGCCGCAAAATTAATTTAAAGCCAACCAAACGCCACCGCCTCTGCCGGCGGCGGCGCGCCTGTTGCATGCCGGCGGCGTTACGACACTTCGGCGGCGTTCAACCAGACCTCTCGTCGGCGGCGTTCGGTCGATCCGCCGGCGCGGCGCCAGGGTCTAATAACAACCATTATGAGGATCGGCTTAAACAAATAATTGTTAAATGCTCTTAAGAATTCTAATTAACTATAAGGATTTTAAAATTAAGATCATGTGGTTATTCAATATCGAGTGCAAATACTTCTGTAATTATTTCCAACACTGTAATTATTTCAATTAAATGTACACATTTAACACCGGGACCGATTTGACCAAATTCAATCTATTATGCACTTAAAAAAACGTGCAACATACCAACCGCATATCCAAACATTACACTTTCTTAAAATTTCCCTACCAAATAATAGGTGTACTAGAATCAAAGCCACTATTGAATGGTCTTATCAACTGTCTACGTTGTTTGTGTTGATTTGACCAACTTGCCTATGTAAAATTCATTTGTAAAAAAAAAAAAAAAAAAAAAAAAAAAAAAAAAAGTTTGTCTCGAAAACACGATTTTACTCAAAAATACAAAAAGGGGAAAAAAAAACTGTCTATCTTTACCTAAAGAGAGGAAAGCATTGATTTGTTTCTGTCTCTTTGGAGCCTGGGGTACTGCTATACTTCCTTTCTTCCTCCAATCCACGGAGAGCGAATCACCCGAAGACACTGTTATTGGGCGACTTGGACCATCGTAAAATGAGGTAACAATGGCCTACAAAACGCAACAAAAAATCATATATTCAGCCATATAAAAGCAGAGAGGTTAACAGAAAAAAAGTTGTGACTAAAAGAGTTTTTATTCTTATTATCGCTTTAGACTTCATACAAAAGAACCAATCAAGTGTTACCTCCCTTTAACTGGCTCAAAATTTTACATGGCAACAGACATTGAAAAATGGGGTTGTTTGGCATCTTTTGTGGCATACAATAAAAAAAGTAAAATTCTATACATAGAAACAACCATTACAAAAGACTGGGTTGTTTGGCATCTTTTGTGGCATACAATAAAAAATAAAATAAAATATAAAAATATACCAAAATACACATAAAATTCTGACACACACTAAACAAACTTCTTGTTCTTTTTAATGACTCCACATTTTATGCATGACAACAACCATTACAAAAGACTGGGTTGTTTGGCATCTTTTCTGCCTCCCTAAAAAAAAAAAAAAAAAAAAAAAAAAAAAAAAAAAAAAAAAAAAAAAAAAAATTCTGACACACACCTAATAAACTTTTTGTTCTTTTTAATGACTCAAAATTTCATACATGGCAACAATTATTACAAAAGATTAAGTTGTTTGGCATCTTTTGTGGCATACCATAAAAAAAAAAAGTATACCAAAGCATAAAATTCTGACACACCTAATAAACTTCTTGTTCTTTTTACTGACTCAAAGTTCTATAAAGGGCAACAACCATTGAAAAGACTCGGTTGTTTGGCATCTTTTGTGGCATACAATAAAAAAAAAAAAAAAAAAAAAAAAATATAAAATATACCAAAATACACATAAAATTCTGACACACACCATAAACCTTTTGTTCTTTTTGCTGACTCAAAATTTTATACATGGCAAGCGCAAACAATGGAGTTAAACCACACTTTTAACATGGAGATGCCTCTTTTTCTCTGCGATTCAACCCTCGATTATCCCGAGAGGCAAAGAGAAGGACACTGAACAAAATATCAGATACATAATGTTTATCGATAGCCTAGAAAATTTTCCTTCACAATTATACATTTTTTACATTATATTATTGGTACATTTATTCTATAGGGCCACCGTCTCATGGTAAAAAAGAGATAGGATGCAAGCTAAGGTCCATGGTACTTAATTCTGGGGAACAAAATTTGTTAAACTCCAAAAAGTGGCTTATCAAGCTGAAAAAAATTGGAGAATTGTAAAACATGAGCATTTCAAAGGGGAGATTCCCCTCCATGGGTATATTCATTATTTGTTTCGTAAATCAGGCATCATGACTGATTTTTAGCGTTTCAGAAAAAAGTTTTCTATAACAATTTAAACATGAGATCACGACTTCTTAAATTTTTTCCTTCAGACTCAAAACCACTTTCAGACTTTTAAATAATTTAACAATTATTTAATGAGTTATTTACTTCTGGTTTCCAACTGAACTTCTGATGTATAGTAAATTTATCACTGGAAACTTAGGAAAATTAAAAAAAAAACATGATCTTTTGTTTCATTTCAAAAATGATCTAAAGGTCGAGTGTTTTTTCAATTCTGGGAAAGATAAAGCTGACTCTACATTTGATAGTGGTGTTTACAGGATCCCGTGCTCTTCGGACGAGTTTTACTTTGACAAAAACCGTCAACAGCTGACCGAACGACTAAATGAACACAAATTTTCAATAGATAAATCTCCAAGATTTAAAAATATAATTGATGATTTTGATTCAGCCTTGGCTCTCCACGTTTTGAGGATCTAGATCATTTCGTTCTTTCTGACGAGGCAATTTTAATTTCCATAGTAAAACTAAAAAAGTTAAAAAACAATTAAAAAAAATTTAAAAGCTAAAAAAGTCAGGTGAAATTTTTCTAAAAAATTTTATTTGAACGAAACCACTGCAAAAAAAAAAAAAAAAAAAAAAAAAAAAAAAAATCAGTGCTGAAACACGTTAACTATTATTTATTAGTGGTAATGACATTTTTAATAATAATTGCTATTAAACAGAAATTCCTTCAACCCAAGTAGTTCCAATTTCAATCAGATCCTTCCTTAGGAGACCCTCCCACCCCATCCAGGGATGACCTGCTTTTCCTTTGACCCTAGATCGTTGGCCATAAAGGACGATCTTTTGCATTCTGATATCCTTCATCCGCAAAACCTTTCCTAGTCATCTCAAATTTTCTCTCATTTTAGCCCTAGAAAGTGGGATGGAACCACGTTTTTCGTACAGCCTACTGTTTGAAATACGGTCAGACAGCCGGATACCCGAAACGATCCTTAAACAATTCCTCTGGAAAATACCTAAAAAATCCTCCTTCGTCTTTCGGAGCACCCACATTTCAGAATCATACTCGACCACTGTCAATACTGTAGCTTCCAATATTCTAATCTTGTTTCGTAGACTCATCTTCCTATTTTTCCAAAATTTTTTTTACTGTGAAAAAAAAATCCTTTGAATTTGCTTTTCTACCTTTAACATCTTCACTATTGAATTTGCAGCTAAACAATTCTAGCGAAAGAGGTAAAAAATAAATAACAATTAAAATTCCTCCCTATTTCTATACCATCCCTCAAAAATCCGTAAGGCTCAAATTCAACATACATGAGTTATATTATTTGGACCGGGCATGGAGCGAGCAGCCTTCTGTCTAGTTTGACTAGGGGGCAGCGGAATACTGATATAATTTGATCTAGGAACTTCTTTGACGGATGGAATGTTCTCGACGGAATGCCTGAAAGGATAAGAAGGAGGCGGGTTGTACGCTGGAGGCGGCTCCCCGTTAATACGAACTTCAATTTGTACATCTGGAACACTGTGGAAAATCTGAAAAAAGAAAATATAATTAGAGGGACAAAAAAATTTTTTTTAAGATCTTTTGGAAAAGTTTTTTTCTCTTAATATCCCAAGCAATAATTGTCCCAGGCAGAAATATCCCAGGCTTAATATCCCAGGCAGGAAATAAACACCAGGAGCTGGCAATTCTTTCTTAAAGAAAGCTATATAACCATAAAGTCATATAGCCAGAAATCAATTACTGCAAATTCGTAACAAAATTCTTATAAAGAACTTGAGGGGATTCCCACTCTCTCTAAAGAAATGCAACAGCCAAAAAATGGATAATAAGAGACTTGAGACATACATTCCGGCTTAAACTCGAAATAAACATTGAAGTAAATGTTGTGATTCTTTATCGACCCAAACCCCAATCTTAAGATTCCAGATTAAACCGACTCCAATCACCAACTTTCCAAATTACTTTCCTGCTTTGAACCCGAGCCTCTATACCAACCCGAGCCTCTATAACCGAGCCTCTAAGCCTCTATAGCAATTCTATACCAAAATTGAAGTAAATCTTATTTTAAGCTGCAAATGATTGACTTAGGCATACCCTTCCAAATTTATGTTACATTCGGGTACCAACCAAAAATTCGTATTCATGTGTTTAAGATACCCCAAAAATTGTGTATACCCCAAATAAATACTTTATTATATCACTGTCTGATAGACAAACATATTTATCAGAGATTTTTACCAGATTTCCGATATTCTGAAAGGCAAACTTCTCACAAAACATCCACACTGCATGCTTGCAAAAAGTCAAAATGAATTCCAAGAACTCACATTCCTAACTCAGGTATTATCGAAAGAATAAGTCTTAAGAAGGCAAAAATCTTTTTCAAAAACTTTATAAACCTTGGCAACGCTTCATAAACAGGGAGGTTATAATTTTTTTGAAATCAAAAACCAAGAAGGGCACGATTTTGGATGTGAGACAATACATTGCTAGATTAATGATTTTTTAAATAGTAGCATAGAGCATGAACGTGGCCAGGAGGGGGGGGGACGGGGGGAGAATGGGGAGAAATTCAAGCTAGTAAAATAAAGAACGAAGAGAACAAAGTAAATATACCTTCCCCCAGGAGCGTGGGGGGGGGAGGGGCATTCGAAAAATTGATTCAAAGTACAATTCATTATTTAAGTCCCCAATGTCTTAAAATCATGCTAAGAAATCACGACCACAAATATCTATATATAAAATAACTATTTTTTTTTTCATTTATTTTATTTAAATAAAATAAACAAATATGTATGGTTACAAAATAAATATAAACATAAAAAAATAAACAAATTCATAAAAGTAAATATATATAAAAAATAAAACGAACCCGAAAGGACCCTATGTGGGGAGGGAAGAAATCTGGGAAAAGTCTAAATTCTCACAAGGTCTGCTTGATGAAAGACTGACAGGGTGATCAGCAGCTGATTGCCTTTGAACATCGCCACTGTATGTAAAGATGTGGTGCAAAGACTTGTTTGAATTATCATGTTGGACTGACTTAAAAACAACAATTGCAGTGTACCAGATGTGAGCTTATTTCGTTTTTAATTTTTTGAATAGCATTAGCATTTTTTTCTCATCTTTTTATGCATTTCTTAATTTTCTTAAGCTAGTTTTTCCCCGTTGTTAAACGCTTCCGGATGTGAAAATAAAATATTCAGATTTTTACTATTATTTATAAAAAAAAGTTTTGGTTTTTTCCTCTTTCAAAATGCCCTGCTTCATTAAAAGTTTTATGATTGTTTAATATATCTGTTACGGTGAATGTTCGAAATTTCTTTTTGTCTTCTTCGATTCAATTAGCTTTGCGAGTCAGCTTTTTCGGTCTTATGCAACCTATGATGGTAAAAGTTAAAGTTATGTTCGTTTAGATTAGGTTAAATTTAGTTCTAAATATCAGAAATTGGTTAAAAACCGAACTTACACCAACCTAACCTCGTCTAACCAAACCTAATCCAATCTAACCTCCCATCATCCAACCTTGCAACAAAGTGAAAAAATTGCCTGGCAACGGTGACTAAATCCAAGAAGAAAAAAAAGAAGGTATTTCGGACATTCACCGTAACATATCCACTTCCTTTTAATTAAGTTAAAATCAAGGTTTAGCATTGTTACCTACATTCTGTATGACACAAATCTACACACAAGAGATTTCAGTAGAATGTAAGCCCCTCCCCACCCCCATGAACATATTTACTCAAAATATTACGGTTAATTTTACCCTAGCTGAACAGGCACGAGAATGGGCACAATTTTGAGATTACGGAAGTCTTCACCGAATCAGGTATATTACTAATACCCTTGCGACTCCAAGCGCCAATTAGAAAGTAGGGCAAAGATGTTTCCTCGTGGATAGTGGGTTCGAATAGTGGGTTTGAAATACAAAGATCGACCTTTCTAGAAGCTAATTACTATAAATCAGAAGACACAAGAAAAACTTAGGTTTTATCCCAAATATTGGACAGAATTCATTCAAAACAGGAGGGTTGGAGGGGAGGGGAGTAATTGCCTTCTAGATTTTGAAAAATACCACTTTTTTGAATTTTCATTTAAAGAACTGGAAAGACAAAAACCTCCAAGACTAGACTGCCCTCCCTCCTAGACTAAATTTCTCATGCACCGTCATTAAAAAAAGGCGAAAACAATCTTTTCCCTCTGTACATTTTCGTTAATTAACACCACTGATTGAAAAAGTCCCCCTCGACTTACAAATATAGTACCTTATGAACCATTGCTAATATACCCATACAAGATAGGCACTTCTAAGAACAAGCCACCATACGTTATAAGGTATTAAATTCAAGCAAAAGCTGTTTGTATTATACTTATTATATTATTATAGTATATTATAAAATAGATATAATATGTAATAAATAGCTCATCAACCTTTTCTTCATCCAGTGTATTTCTTTTTTCGCATATCAGGTGTCCAGTCTTAGAAAAAAACCGTCCGGATGGTACATTGGTCGCAAAGCCACATAGAAACTTTTCCCTATAGACATAAAGGTTTTAGGCAGACCCACAGACTGAATTTCTACTAAATTAAGCAGATAAAAAGCTTTAGTGAAGGCCCTACCTTTTAGGAGATGAGATTAGTAATTGGTTTGGATTTGTAATTAGTAAAGATTTGAGACATAGGCTGCCAAAGATGGTTCCTTGTGCCCTATTTTTAATGTTCAATTTTGGCAAAATGTTAAAGTTGCTTTATTCCTGGAACAATTCCACCTAAATTGCTACTTTTTCTGTAGGAACTTTCTAAATATAATCATATTTTCTGCTTGATAATGGTTCTTTCAAACAACTATGCAAAATCTTACACGCTAGTATAACTTAAGACTTTGTGCTGCGTTATGTAATCTTAAAGAGTAAATTTTGTCCACAACGTATCCAGGTTTACATGGATTATTTTGATGAACTTTGTCACGAACAGGAACACGGCATACGGCATAACATGAACAGGAACACGAACAGGAACACGGCATAGGCAATTAAAGAACAGAGAATCAAATGTGAAGCCAAAACTCTCCGAGATTTAGATTATGTAGTTGATTTAAGTGTCCTAGATTGAATGTTAGCGAAATGCATGGATTCTTGGAGGTCTTGAGAATTCAGGGTGCAAGGATCAATAAATGCCGGTAAAGAGGTTAGGTAACAAGAAAATTGACAAGGTGAATAGCTTTATTTACCAGGGTAGCATCATTAGTAAAGATTGTGGGTGCAGAAAAGATGTAAAAAGTAGAACAGTCAAAGCGCAGGGTTGTTTTTTCATAGTTAATTCTTTTTTAGAAGAATAGGAAGATAAGTTTTCGGACTAAGAATGGAAAGTTGGAAGCCATGGTAATAACATTGGTCAAGTTTGATTCTGGAATGTGGGTGCTTCGAAAGACAGAGGAAGATCTCTTAAATGTTTTCCAGAGGAGTTGTCTAAGGACAGTCTTATTTACTCATTTGACTGACCGTGCATCAAGTAATAATATGTACGAATAATACGGTTCATTTCCACTTTCTAGTGCTATAGTGAAAGACGGGTTAAGATGGTTACGCCACGTTTTACGGTTGTAGGGTAACAAATTGCCAAAGGTTGAGCTTTTTGGCGATCCTTCTGGGGGAAAAAGAAAAGCAGATCGTGCCCGAATGGGAGGGGAAGATGGCTTAAGGAAGGATTTAAATGAAATCAGAACTTCATGGAAGGAGGTAAAGGGTGGAGATGCCCTCAGATAATTTGGTGCTTTAATTAGTAGTAGTAAGCGGATAAAACTCAAATTTTGAATAGGTTCTCTGAAGAACCTTTTAAGGTTCTTTTAAGAGCTTTAAATGATTTGGAAAAATTTTTCAAAACGGTGGATGGCACCATCGGGATTCAGCTCAAGGGAGGGTCTCCAACAATACTGAAACTAGAGGAACTCTTTTTAAAAGTATTAAATTTGTAAGAAATTTCAAAGATCAAATTCCGAACCTTCGAAAGAACTGGGTTGAATTTCT